>NC_134273.1:90913769-91217976 GCF_031893055.1 Leptodactylus fuscus | reverse complement strand
TGTATATAGAGTACACTGTAACTGGCGCTGTATATAGAGTACACTGTAACTGGCGCTGTATATAGAGTACACTGTAACTGGCGCTGTATATAGATTACACTGTAACTGGCGCTGTATATAGAGTACACTGTAACTGGCGCTGTATATAGAGTACACTGTAACTGGCGCTGTATATAGAGTACACTGTAGCTGGCACTGTATATAGAGTACACTGCAACTGGCCCTGTATATAGAGTACACTGCAGCTGACACGGTATATAGAGTACACTGTATCTGGCACTGTATATAGAGTACACTGTAACTGGCACTGTATATAGAGTACACTGTAACTGGCACTGTATATAGAGTACACTGTAACTGGCACTGTATATAGAGTACACTGTAACTGGCCCTGTATATAGAGTACACTGTATCTGGCCCTGTATATAGAGTACACTGTAGCTGGCGCTGTATATAGAGTACACTGTAGCTGGCGCTGTATATAGAGTACACTGTAGCTGGCGCTGTATATAGAGTACACTGCAGCTGGCGCTGTATATAGAGTACACTGCAGCTGGCGCTGTATATAGAGTACACTGCAGCTGGCGCTGTATATAGAGTACACTGCAGCTGGCGCTGTATATAGAGTACACTGCAACTGGCACTGTATATAGAGTACACTGCAGCTGGCACTGTATATAGAGTACACTGTAACTGGCACTGTATATAGAGTACACTGCAGCTGGCACTGTATATAGAGTATAGTAGACAGGATTCTTTACAGTAAGAGCGGAGAGACTATGGGGCCACATGATGTGGTGATGACTGACAACCTGTACTAGGTCAGGAGGGGCTTCCTCTCCCTTAGGTCAGGTGTGAACACACTCTTATGGACAGGCCTTTGGACTATTTTTGTATATTTGGCGCCTCCTTGTTTTCCGATGACATAGACCATGTGGCTCCGCCTCCACCTACGTGATGTCATCATATTCTCATTACATCTTCCTACTGTGGGGTTAATATGATGAGAATCTGCTGATGTGTAAACAAACCGCAATGTAGGGAACGTTCCCATCTGCTGCCCATAAGTAAGGCCGGCGACGAGGAAGCGGCTCGTAAACAAGCGACGGAGGCCGGAAACTGCTGAATCATGGGGAGTGAAGAGGAGGCCGGAGGGTCCTGAGTGGGGGGGCCAGTGATACCCCCAATGTCTGGAGTCGTCTCGTCCCCGTAATGTCCATCAAAAACTCTCAAAAATAATGATGTCTAATCCTTGTTGGCTGATGGGCGGCGACTACCGAGAGCAGCCATCATGGCGGCCCAGAGAGGAGCGCTGAGCTTCAGGTGACCGCAGCCTCTACCTTATATAGGGATCTGATGAAGACCCTAACCCTATAAATCTGGTATACTTTGACCCTACTGCCTGTCGTATGTTAGATTGTAAGCTCCTGGGCCGACTCCATCTTAAAGGGGCGACTTGCTTTGGTGACTTTGTGGGGGCAGAATAGACAACAATGAGTTTCCCAGCCTGTAAATAATGACACATGTATATAGATATATATCCGGGGGGGGGGGGGGGGTTAATAAGTCCATCACTGTCCCTGTGCGTTTCCCAGAAGTGCTGACCCCCACCTCGCCCCCGGCCTCTCTCCCACCATCACATTTACGGCTTCTGTAAATTCCCGTCTTTATTAGAAGACCATAAAGAAAAGGGAAAAGTCACTTATTTACAGAAGTTGGTGGATTACACAATATGGCGGGCGCCCCTCCCCCCCAGACGGGCCACATGTGGGCCCCCCGGGACAATGAGCCCTCATGATATATGCCGTATCACATCCATGGTGGGCAATGAGTCGCCTCCTCTTCATTAAACTTATAGACCCCCGGGGTGCGGCCGAGAACTCTGAGGGGAAAGGGTTAAAGGAGCAGCGAGCTGGAGGCCGATGGAGGAGGAACAAAGAAGTCCCAAAATATTCCCAATATTTATAATATGGAACAATGCGGAGCAGAAATCAGCGAAGCTGTAAACACAGGCCGAGCCCGACAGACGGAGGCCAAACAAACCAGGAGACGGCCAGGTCTGAGATGTGACCCCTGACCCCAACACTCATCTGTCTCCAGTCATTTCACTCAAACTTGCCAAATTCTCAAATTCCCTTTCACTGAGCAGCCCCCCCCCCCCCATCCCAAAAAGGATTCGAGGAAAAGTATCAGGAGTCAAAATAAGGTGTCACGAGGGACTGAGGGTACCGAAAACTGACCACACACAAGAAGCGACAGAAGTTGTCAAACACCCGACACTTCACCTCCAGCTACACCAGTAGTCCTCATATACAGCCGGAATCCTGTGGACACAGCAATGATCTTTACCTGTTGATCTCTACAACCCTTCTGCCCTTGACCCCTCAGTCATTTGGATCGTTGTTTGTAGAGGGGGAGTCTTACCAGCAGCGGCCTGTCCATCTTTCCCTAGACCAGCGAGAGTGACAAGGGGACGTCCTCTACACCTAGACCGGTGACAAGGGGACGTCCTCTACACCTAGACCGGTGACAAGGGGACGTCCTCTACACCTAGACCGGTGACAAGGGGACGTCCTCTACACCTAGACCGGTGACAGTGACAAGGGGACGTCCTCTACACCTAGGCCGGTGACAAGGGGACGTCCTCTACACCTAGACCAGTGACAGTGACAAGGGGACGTCCTCTACACCTAGACCAGTGACAAGGAGACGTCCTCTACACCTAGGCCGGTGACAGTGACAAGGGGACGTCCTCTACACCTAGGCCGGTGACAAGGGGACGTCCTCTACACCTAGACCAGTGACAAGGAGACGTCCTCTACACCTAGACCAGTGACAAGGAGACGTCCTCTACACCTAGACCAGTGACAAGGGGACGTCCTCTACACCTAGACCAGTGACAAGGGGACATCCTCTACACCTAGACCAGTGACAGTGACAAGGGGACGTCCTCTAGACCGGTGACAAGGGGACATCCTCTACACCTAGACCAGTGACAAGGGGACGTCCTCTACACCTAGACCAGTGACAAGGGGACATCCTCTACACCTAGACCAGTGACAAGGGGACGTGCTCTACACCTAGACCAGTGACAGTGACAAGGAGACGTCCTCTACACCTAGACCAGTGACAAGGGGACGTCCTCTACACCTAGACCAGTGACAAGGGGACATCCTCTACACCTAGACCAGTGACAAGGGGACGTGCTCTACACCTAGACCAGTGACAAGGAAACGTCCTCTACACCTAGACCGGTGACAAGGGGACGTCCTCTACACCTAGACCAGTGACAAGGAGACGTCCTCTACACCTAGACCAGTGACAAGGGGACGTCCTCTACACCTAGACCAGTGACAAGGGGACATCCTCTACACCTAGACCAGTGACAAGGGGACGTCCTCTACACCTAGACCAGTGACAAGGGGACGTCCTCTACACCTAGACCAGTGACAAGGGGACGTCCTCTACACCTAGACCAGTGACAAGGGGACATCCTCTACACCTAGACCAGTGACAGTGACAAGGGGACGTCCTCTACACCTAGACCAGTGACAAGGAGACGTCCTCTACACCTAGACCAGTGACAAGGGGACGTCCTCTACACCTAGACCAGTGACAAGGGGACGTCCTCTACACCTAGACCAGTGACAGTGACAAGGAGACGTCCTCTACACCTAGACCAGTGACAAGGGGACGTCCTCTACACCTAGACCAGTGACAAGGGGACGTCCTCTACACCTAGACCAGTGACAGTGACAAGGGGACGTCCTCTAGACCGGTGACAGTGACAAGGGGACGTCCTCCACACCTAGACCAGTGACAAGGGGACGTCCTCTACACCTAGACCAGTGACAAGGGGACGTCCTCTACACCTAGACCAGTGACAAGGAGACGTCCTCTACACCTAGACCGGTGACAAGGAGACGTCCTCTACACCTAGACCAGTGACAGTGACAAGGAGACGTCCTCTACACCTAGACCAGTGACAGTGACAAGGGGACGTCCTCTACACCTAGACCAGTGACAGTGACAAGGAGACGTCCTCTACACCTAGACCAGTGACAAGGAGACGTCCTCTACACCTAGACCGGTGACAAGGAGACGTCCTCTACACCTAGACCGGTGACAGTGACAAGGAGACGTCCTCTACACCTAGACCAGTGACAAGGAGACGTCCTCTACACCTAGACCGGTGACAAGGAGACGTCCTCTACACCTAGACCGGTGTCAGTGACAAGGGGACGTCCTCTACACCTAGACCAGTGACAAGGGGACGTCCTCTACACCTAGGCCAGTGACAAGGAGACGTCCTCTACACCTAGACCAGTGAGAAGGAGACGTCCTCTACACCTAGACCAGTGACAGTGACAAGAGGACGTACTCTACACCTAGACCAGTGACAATGACAAGGAGACGTCCTCTACACCTAGACCAATGACAAGGAGACGTCCTCTACACCTAGACCAGTGACAGTGACAAGAGGACGTACTCTACACCTAGACCGGTGACAGTGACAAGGGGACGTCCTCTACACCTAGACCAGTGACAGTGACAAGGGGACGTCCTCTACACCTAGACCAGTGACAAGGGGACGTTCTCTACACCTAGACCGGTGGCAGTGACAAGGGGATGTCCTCTACACCTAGACCAGTGACAGTGACAAGGAGACGTCCTCTACACCTAGACCGGTGACAAGGGGACGTCCTCTACACCTAGACCAGTGACAAGGAGATGTCCTCTACACCTAGACCAGTGACAAGGGGACGTCCTCTACACCTAGACCAGTGACAAGGGGACGTCCTCTACACCTAGACCAGTGACAAGGAGATGTCCTCTACACCTAGGCCAGTGACAGTGACAAGGAGACGTCCTCTACACCTAGACCGGTGACAGTGACAAGGGGACGTCCTCTACACCTAGACCGGTGACAGTGACAAGGAGACGTCCTCTACACCTAGACCAGTGACAAGGAGACGTCCTCTACACCTAGACTGGGGACAGTGACAAGGAGACTTCCTCTACACCTACACCAGTGACAAGGGGACGTCCTCTACACCTAGACCAGTGACAATGACAAGGGGACGTCCTCTACACCTAGACCAGTGACAAGGAGACGTCCTGTACACCTAGACCGGTGACAGTGACAAGGAGACGTCCTCTACAACTAGACTGGTGACAAAGAGACATCCTCTACATCTAGACCGGTGACAGTGACAAGGGGACGTCCTCTACACCTAGACCAGTGACAAGGAGACGTCCTCTACACCTAGACCAGTGACAAGGGGACGTCCTCTACACCTAGACCGGTGACAGTGACAAGGAGACGTCCTCTACACCTAGACCAGTGACAAGGAGACGTCCTCTACACCTAGACCAGTGACAAGGAGACGTCCTCTACACCTAGACCAGTGACAAGGAGACGTCCTCTACACCTGGACCAGTGACAAGGAGACGTCCTCTACACCTAGACCAGTGACAAGGGGACGTCCTCTACACCTAGGCCGGTGACAAGGGGACGTCCTCTACACCTAGGCCGGTGACAAGGAGACGTCCTCTACACCTAGACCAGTGACAAGGGGACGTCCTCTACACCTAGGCCGGTGACAAGGAGACGTCCTCTACACCTAGACCAGTGACAAGGAGACGTCCTCTACACCTAGGCCGGTGACAAGGGGCCGTCCTCTACACCTAGACCAGTGACAAGGAGACGTCCTCTACACCTAGGCCGGTGACAAGGGGACGTCCTCTACACCTAGACCAGTGACAAGGGGACGTCCTCTACACGTAGACCAGTGACAAGGAGACGTCCTCTACACCTAGACCAGTGACAGTGACAAGGGGACGTCCTCTACACCTAGACCGGTGACAAGGGGACATCCTCTACACCTAGACCAGTGACAAGGGGACGTCCTCTACACCTAGGCCGGTGACAAGGAGACGTCCTCTACACCTAGACCAGTGACAGTGACAAGGGGAGGTGCAAGACCCGGGTGACTTTCTTGAATTAAACAATATTATGTGTTTTAGATTTTGGTAAGGACAATCTGATCCAGGATTTTATACTGATTGCCAGATTGGAGACAGGAGGGATACTTTTTCCTGACATGGGGCCATCGGCATCATCCTCTATAGGGGCTCATCCAGCCACCTCTATGATGTCACCTGGGGCTTCTTCAGGTAAAGTTCAGCTTCATCTGGTAGAGAATCCACTTATAAGATTCTCAGAAGTCGTCACCAACAGGAACAGCAGCAAACCTTCCTCTTCCCTCCTTATTGCCCCGATGCAGATCTCTTCTCCATCACTTCTCCTGATGGGATAGTCTCCTCCAGTTCCACATGTGTCGCTCACCTCAGAGGGATCCCTACTAATGCCCTGACATAGGGACACGCTCACATCTCCTCGGCCCTGGCAGCTGCTCCGGAGCCTCCTGCTTGTTCTTGACCCATTTTCCCTCCTTTATAAATATTTGTGGTTTCGCGCTGATTCTCGTTACTTTATTTTACAGCCGGGGGGGGGGGGGGGGAGGGGGGAGTCTTTTCGGGGTGTCGGGGGGGGGGGGGGGTCACTTCCTGCGTTCGCCTCTCAAAAATATTTGTGTAAATAATCCACGGCCTTCGCTGCCGAGGGTCATAAACTTTTCTGAAGGAACAGCAGGAGCTGTTGTCACCGGCGGCGAGATGTGCGATGGGCCAACGCCAAAAACATCCAAAAGTTTACTGGGAGAGAGAATCTACACAGGTTGTCAGATAATACACAGGTTGTCAGATACTGGACTGGTTGTCAGATAATACACAGGTTGTCAGATAGTACACAGGTTGTCATATAATACACTGGTTGTCAGATACTACACAGGTTGTCAGATAATACACTGGTTGTCAGATAATACACAGGTTGTCAGATAATACACTGGTTGTCAGATACTACACAGGTTGTCAGATAATACACAGGTTGTCAGATACTACACAGGTTGTCAGATAATACACTGGTTGTCAGATACTACACAGGTTGTCAGATAATACACTGGTTGTCAGATACTACACAGGTTGTCAGATAATACACTGGTTGTCAGATACTGGACTGGTTGTCAGATAATACACAGGTTGTCAGATACTGGACTGGTTGTCAGATACTACACAGGTTTTCAGATAATACACAGGTTGTCAGATACTACACAGGTTGTCAGATAGTACACAGGTTGTCAGATAATACACAGGTTGTCAGATACACAGGTTGTCAGATACTACACAGGTTGTCAGATACTGGACTGGTTGTCAGATACTACACAGGTTGTCAGATACTACACAGGTTGTCAGATACTGGACTGGTTGTCAGATAATACACAGGTTGTCAGATACTACACAGGTTGTCAGATAATACACTGGTTGTCAGATAATACACTGGTTGTCAGATACTGGACTGGTTGTCAGATAATACACAGGTTGTCAGATACTGGACTGGTTGTCAGATACACAGGTTGTCAGATACTACACAGGTTGTCAGATAATACACAGGTTGTCAGATACTGGACTGGTTGTCAGATACTACACTGGTTGTCAGATACTGGACTGGTTGTCAGATACTACACTGGTTGTCAGATACTACACTGGTTGTCAGATACTGGACTGGTTGTCAGATACTACACTGGTTGTCAGATACTGGACTGGTTGTCAGATACTGGACTGGTTGTCAGATACTACACTGGTTGTCAGATACTGGACTGGTTGTCAGATACTACACTGGTTGTCAGATACTACACAGGTTGTCAATATCAATAAGGTCACTGGACCCCACAAGCTTTATCTGTAAGGTCCAAGGAGGGACTGCTGTGGGAAGTCACATGACAGGATGTAATCCTAAAGAGTCACCCCGAATGATGGAGATGTCTCCAGTGCAGGATCCAGGCAGGTTTCCATAGACGTGAATGTAATTCTGTCCTCCTGCCTCTTCTCACTTCACCACCATCTTGTCTGGCTGCAAAAACCTTCACGTGGTTAATTAGGGGGAATAAAGACATAAAAAGATCCCAATCCATCGCCCCTCTGACAAATCTATGCCCCCCCTCCCCCGACTGCAGTAATAACCAATAACCTGACAGGTTGTCAGATCTGTCATAGAGGAGAACAGAGAAGGCACTGCGGGGGAGGGGGTGACCCTTGGACTGTCCAGGAAGGCCGAGACCTTGTGAGCAAAACTACAGAAGGACAGATGTCTTATAGACAGTGATCAAGATGGAGGACAGAAGAAATGTAAAGTAGAACTCCAAACAAAGCTCTCAATCTGCACCCGGGGTGGACTAAACATTAAAGGGGGTCTCCAGGCAAAAAAGAAACTTTAAAAGAAAGAAAATAATGTGTCAGTGTTATTAATGGGTTAATTAGGGCACCTAAATACCATTAGCCGTGTTCTGAGTGATTTCGGGGAGCTCCGGGCATCTCTGCATTTGTTTACCTGGTGTAGCTTCCTGTTCTCCGATCCTACAACTACCATGATGCATTGCACTCAGATCTCCCCTCTCTCTCACACCCCCTCCCTGTTTCCGTAGCTAGTCCAGAGACTACTAGCCCTACCTGACTACCTCAGCCAACCCCCGCCCCATCAAACTTACCTGTATTCTGGGCCCGGGAGATCCTTCTGTTCTTCTCTACCGGTGCCTGCACAATACAGCAGGAGAGCTCTGGAGCTATAGCACAGGAGTGGGAGCTCGTCCTCATCTTCACGTCTGACGGCGTCTCATGTCTTTCTTCACTTCTGCCGGCACCAGCCAAAGTGAGGAGAGCGACAAATCCCGCCCATAAGAGACAGGCAAGAAACAGAACATCACCAGACAATCAGAAAATGTGCCTGGGACAGGGAGATAGGGAAGGTTAGTAATTTAGGGGAGGGGTTTACATTACTGTACAAATTGCAATTTATCCCAGAAAACCCCTTTAATATAAGACAGTTACATCCTGTATTATACTCCAGAGCTGCGCTCACTATTCTGCTGGTACAGTCACTGTGTACATACATTACATTACTTATCCTGTATTATACTCCAGAGCTGTGCTCACTATTCTGCTGGTACAGTCACTGTGTACATACATTACATTACTTATCCTGTATTATACTCCAGAGCTGCGCTCACTATTCTGCTGGTGCAGTCACCGTGTACATACATTACATTACTTATCCTGTATTATACTCCAGAGCTGCGCTCACTATTCTGCTGGTACAGTCACCGTGTACATACATTACATTACTTATCCTGTATTATACTCCAGAGCTGCGCTCACTATTCTGCTGGTGCAGTCACTGTGTATATACATTACATTACTTATCCTGTATTATACTCCAGAGCTGCGCTCACTATTCTGCTGGTATAGTCACTGTGTACATACATTACATTACTTATCCTGTATTATACTCCAGAGCTGCGCTCACTATTCTGCTGGTACAGTCACTGTGTACATACATTACATTACTTATCCTGTATTATACTCCAGAGCTGCGCTCACTATTCTGCTGGTGCAGTCACTGTGTACATACATTACATTACTTCTCCTGTATTATACCCCAGAGCTGCGCTCACCATTCTGCTGGTGCAGTCACTGTGTACATACATTACATTACTTATCCTGTATTATACTCCAGAGCTGCGCTCACTATTCTGCTGGTACAGTCACTGTGTACATACATTACATTACTTATCCTGTATTATACTCCAGAGCTGCGCTCACTATTCTGCTGGTACAGTCACTGTGTACATACATTACATTACTTATCCTGTATTATACTCCAGAGCTGCGCTCACTATTCTGCTGGTACAGTCACTGTGTACATACATTACATTACTTACCCTGTATTATACCCCAGAGCTGCGCTCACTATTCTGCTGGTACAGTCACTGTGTACATACATTACATTACTTATCCTGTATTATACTCCAGAGCTGCGCTCACTATTCTGCTGGTACAGTCACTGTGTACATACATTACATTACTTATCCTGTATTATACTCCAGAGCTGCGCTCACTATTCTGCTGGTACAGTCACTGTGTACATACATTACTTATCCTGTATTATACTCCAGAGCTGCGCTCACTATTCTGCTGATGCAGTCACTGTGTACATACATTACTTATCCTGTATTATACTCCAGAGCTGCGCTCACTATTCTGCTGGTACAGTCACTGTGTACATACATTACATTACTTATCCTGTATTATACTCCAGAGCTGCGCTCACTATTCTGCTGGTCACTGTGTACATACATTACATTACTTATCCTGTATTATACTCCAGAGCTGCGCTCACTATTCTGCTGGTACAGTCACTGTGTACATACATTACATTACTTATCCTGTATTATACTCCAGAGCTGCGCTCACTATTCTGCTGGTACAGTCACTGTGTACATACATTACATTACTTATCCTGTATTATACTCCAGAGCTGCGCTCACTATTCTGCTGGTGCAGTCACTGTGTACATACATTACATTACTTATCCTGTATTATACTCCAGAGCTGCGCTCACTATTCTGCTGGTGCAGTCACTGTGTACATACATTACATTACTTATCCTGTATTATACTCCAGAGCTGCGCTCACTATTCTGCTGGTACAGTCACTGTGTACATACATTACTTATCCTGTATTATACTCCAGAGCTGCGCTCACTATTCTGCTGATGCAGTCACTGTGTACATACATTACTTATCCTGTATTATACTCCAGAGCTGCGCTCACTATTCTGCTGGTACAGTCACTGTGTACATACATTACATTACTTATCCTGTATTATACTCCAGAGCTGCGCTCACTATTCTGCTGATGCAGTCACTGTGTACATACATTACTTATCCTGTATTATACTCCAGAGCTGCGCTCACTATTCTGCTGGTACAGTCACTGTGTACATACATTACATTACTTATCCTGTATTATACTCCAGAGCTGCGCTCACTATTCTGCTGGTCACTGTGTACATACATTACATTACTTATCCTGTATTATACTCCAGAGCTGCGCTCACTATTCTGCTGGTGCAGTCACTGTGTACATACATTACATTACTTATCCTGTATTATACTCCAGAGCTGCGCTCACTATTCTGCTGGTACAGTCACTGTGTACATACATTACATTACTTATCCTGTATTATACTCCAGAGCTGCGCTCACTATTCTGCTGGTACAGTCACTGTGTACATACATTACATTACTTATCCTGTATTATACTCCAGAGCTGCGCTCACTATTCTGCTGGTGCAGTCACTGTGTACATACATTACATTACTTATCCTGTATTATACTCCAGAGCTGCGCTCACTATTCTGCTGGTACAGTCACTGTGTACATACATTACATTACTTATCCTGTATTATACTCCAGAGCTGCGCTCACTATTCTGCTGGTACAGTCACTGTGTACATACATTACATTACTTATCCTGTATTATACCCCAGAGCTGCGCTCACTATTCTGCTGGTCACTGTGTACATACATTACATTACTTATCCTGTATTATACCCCAGAGCTGCGCTCACTATTCTGCTGGTGCAGTCACTGTATACATACATTACATTACTTATCCTGTATTATACTCCAGAGCTACGCTCACTATTCTGCTGGTACAGTCACTGTGTACATACATTACATTACTTATCCTGTATTATACTCCAGAGCTGCGCTCACTATTCTGCTGGTACAGTCACTGTGTACATACATTACATTACTTATCCTGTATTATACTCCAGAGCTGCGCTCACTATTCTGCTGGTGCAGTCACTGTGTACATACATTACATGACTTATCCTGTATTATACTCCAGAGCTGCGCTCACTATTCTGCTTGTACAGTCACTGTGTACATACATTACATTACTTATCCTGTATTATACTCCAGAGCTGCGCTCACTATTCTGCTTGTACAGTCACTGTGTATATACATTACATTACTTATCCTGTATTATACTCCAGAGCTGCGCTCACTATTCTGCTGGTGCAGTCACTGTGTACATACATTACATTACTTATCCTGTATTATACTCCAGAGCTGCGCTCACTATTCTGCTGGTGCAGTCACTGTGTACATACATTACATTACTTATCCTGTATTATACTCCAGAGCTGCGCTCACTATTCTGCTGGTACAGTCACTGTGTACATACATTACATTACTTATCCTGTATTATACTCCAGAGCTGCGCTCACTATTCTGCTGGTACAGTCACTGTGTACATACATTACATTACTTATCCTGTATTATACCCCAGAGCTGCGCTCACTATTCTGCTGGTGCAGTCACTGTGTACATACATTACATTACTTATCCTGTATTATACCTCAGAGCTGTGCTCACTATTCTGCTGGTGCAGTCACTGTGTACATACATTACATTACTTATCCTGTATTATACTCCAGAGCTGCGCTCACTATTCTGCTGGTACAGTCACTGTGTACATACATTACATTACTTATCCTGTATTATACTCCAGAGCTGCGCTCACTATTCTGCTGGTGCAGTCACTGTGTACATACATTACATGACTTATCCTGTATTATACTCCAGAGCTGCGCTCACTATTCTGCTTGTACAGTCACTGTGTACATACATTACATTACTTATCCTGTATTATACCCCAGAGCTGCGCTCACTATTCTGCTTGTACAGTCACTGTGTACATACATTACATTACTTATCCTGTATTATACTCCAGAGCTGCGCTCACTATTCTGCTGGTGCAGTCACTGTGTACATACATTACATTACTTATCCTGTATTATACCCCAGAGCTGCGCTCACTATTCTGCTGGTGCAGTCACTGTGTACATACATTACATTACTTATCCTGTATTATACTCCAGAGCTGCGCTCACTATTCTGCTGGTACAGTCACTGTGTACATACATTACATTACTTATCCTGTATTATACTCCAGAGCTGCGCTCACTATTCTGCTGGTGCAGTCACTGTGTACATACATTACATGACTTATCCTGTATTATACTCCAGAGCTGCGCTCACTATTCTGCTTGTACAGTCACTGTGTACATACATTACATTACTTATCCTGTATTATACTCCAGAGCTGCGCTCACTATTCTGCTTGTACAGTCACTGTGTATATACATTACATTACTTATCCTGTATTATACTCCAGAGCTGCGCTCACTATTCTGCTGGTGCAGTCACTGTGTACATACATTACATTACTTATCCTGTATTATACTCCAGAGCTGCGCTCACTATTCTGCTGGTGCAGTCACTGTGTACATACATTACATTACTTATCCTGTATTATACTCCAGAGCTGCGCTCACTATTCTGCTGGTACAGTCACTGTGTACATACATTACATTACTTATCCTGTATTATACCCCAGAGCTGCGCTCACTATTCTGCTGGTGCAGTCACTGTGTACATACATTACATTACTTATCCTGTATTATACTCCAGAGCTGCGCTCACTATTCTGCTGGTACAGTCACTGTGTACATACATTACATTACTTATCCTGTATTATACTCCAGAGCTGCGCTCACTATTCTGCTGGTACAGTCACTGTGTACATACATTACATTACTTATCCTGTATTATACTCCAGAGCTGCGCTCACTAT
Organism: Leptodactylus fuscus; assembly: GCF_031893055.1. Taxonomy (NCBI): domain Eukaryota; kingdom Metazoa; phylum Chordata; class Amphibia; order Anura; family Leptodactylidae; genus Leptodactylus; species Leptodactylus fuscus. Next base: position 91,204,374 of record NC_134273.1, on the reverse strand, counting down.
TCTGCTGGTGCAGTCACTGTGTACATACATTACATTACTTATCCTGTATTATACTCCAGAGCTGCGCTCACTATTCTGCTGGTACAGTCACTGTGTACATACATTACATTACTTATCCTGTATTATACTCCAGAGCTGCGCTCACTATTCTGCTGGTACAGTCACTGTGTACATACATTACATTACTTATCCTGTATTATACCCCAGAGCTGCGCTCACTATTCTGCTGGTCACTGTGTACATACATTACATTACTTATCCTGTATTATACCCCAGAGCTGCGCTCACTATTCTGCTGGTGCAGTCACTGTGTACATACATTACATTACTTATCCTGTATTATACTCCAGAGCTGCGCTCACTATTCTGCTGGTACAGTCACTGTGTACATACATTACATTACTTATCCTGTATTATACTCCAGAGCTGCGCTCACTATTCTGCTGGTACAGTCACTGTGTACATACATTACATTACTTATCCTGTATTATACTCCAGAGCTGCGCTCACTATTCTGCTTGTACAGTCACTGTGTATATACATTACATTACTTATCCTGTATTATACTCCAGAGCTGCGCTCACTATTCTGCTGGTGCAGTCACTGTGTACATACATTACATTACTTATCCTGTATTATACTCCAGAGCTGCGCTCACTATTCTGCTGGTGCAGTCACTGTGTACATACATTACATTACTTATCCTGTATTATACTCCAGAGCTGCGCTCACTATTCTGCTGGTACAGTCACTGTGTACATACATTACATTACTTATCCTGTATTATACCCCAGAGCTGCGCTCACTATTCTGCTGGTGCAGTCACTGTGTACATACATTACTTATCCTGTATTATACTCCAGAGCTGCGCTCACTATTCTGCTGGTACAGTCACTGTGTACATACTTTACATTACTTATCCTGTATTATACTCCAGAGCTGCGCTCACTATTCTGCTGGTGCAGTCACTGTGTACATACATTACTTATCCTGTATTATACTCCAGAGCTGCGCTCACTATTCTGCTGGTACAGTCACTGTGTACATACTTTACATTACTTATCCTGTATTATACTCCAGAGCTCCGCTCACTATTCTGCTGGTACAGACACTGTGTACATACATTACATTACTTATCCTGTATTATACTCCAGAGCTCCGCTCACTATTCTGCTGGTACAGTCACTGTGTACATACATTACATTACTTATCCTGTATTATACCCCAGAGCTGCACTCACTATTCTGCTGGTGCAGTCACTGTGTACATACATTACATTACTTATCCTGTATTATACTCCAGAGCTGCGCTCACTATTCTGCTGGTACAGTCACTGTGTACATACATTACATTACTTATCCTGTATTATACTCCAGAGCTGCGCTCACTATTCTGCTGGTGCAGTCACTGTGTACATACATTACATTACTTATCCTGTATTATACTCCAGAGCTCCGCTCACTATTCTGCTGGTGCAGTCACTGTGTACATACATTACATTACTTATCCTGTATTATACTCCAGAGCTGCGCTCACTATTCTGCTGGTGCAGTCACTGTGTACATACATTGCATTACTTATCCTGTATTATACTCCAGAGCTGCGCTCACTATTCTGCTGGTGCAGTCACTGTGTACATACATTACTTATCCTGTATTATACTCCAGAGCTGCGCTCACTATTCTGCTGGTATAGTCACTGTGTACATACTTTACTTATCTTGTAATATACTCCAGAGCTGCGCTCACTATTCTGCTGGTACAGTCACTGTGTACATACATTACATTACTTATTCTGTATTATACTCCAGAGCTGCGCTCACTATTCTGCTGGTGCAGTCACTGTGTACATACATTACATTACTTATCCTGTATTATACTCCAGAGCTGCGCTCACTATTCTGCTGGTACAGTCACTGTGTACATACATTACATTACTTATCCTGTATTATACTCCAGAGCTGCGCTCACTATTCTGCTGGTACAGTCACTGTGTACATACATTACATTACTTATCCTGTATTATACCCCAGAGCTGCGCTCACTATTCTGCTGGTACAGTCACTGTGTACATACATTACATTACTTATCCTGTATTATACTCCAGAGCTGCGCTCACTATTCTGCTGGTACAGTCACTGTGTACATACATTACTTATCCTGTATTATACTCCAGAGCTGCGCTCACTATTCTGCTGGTACAGTCACTGTGTACATACATTACATTACTTATCCTGTATTATACTCCAGAGCTGCGCTCACTATTCTGCTGGTACAGTCACTGTGTACATACATTACATTACTTATCCTGTATTATACCCCAGAGCTGCGCTCACTATTCTGCTGGTACAGTCACTGTGTACATACATTACATTACTTATCCTGTATTATACTCCAGAGCTGCGCTCACTATTCTGCTGGTGCAGTCACTGTGTACATACATTACATTACTTATCCTGTATTATACTCCAGAGCTGCGCTCACTATTCTGCTGGTGCAGTCACTGTGTACATACATTACATTACTTATCCTGTATTATACTCCAGAGCTGCGCTCACTATTCTGCTGGTGCAGTCACTGTGTACATACATTACATTACTTATCCTGTATTATACTCCAGAGCTGCGCTCACTATTCTGCTGGTACAGTCACTGTGTACATACATTACATTACTTATCCTGTATTATACCCCAGAGCTGCGCTCACTATTCTGCTGGTACAGTCACTGTGTACATACATTACATTACTTATCCTGTATTATACTCCAGAGCTGCGCTCACTATTCTGCTGGTACAGTCACTGTGTACATACATTACTTATCCTGTATTATACTCCAGAGCTGCGCTCACTATTCTGCTGGTACAGTCACTGTGTACATACATTACATTACTTATCCTGTATTATACTCCAGAGCTGCGCTCACTATTCTGCTGGTACAGTCACTGTGTACATACATTACATTACTTATCCTGTATTATACCCCAGAGCTGCGCTCACTATTCTGCTGGTACAGTCACTGTGTACATACATTACATTACTTATCCTGTATTATACCCCAGAGCTGCGCTCACTATTCTGCCGGTGCAGTCACTGTGTACATACATTACATTACTTATCCTGTATTATACTCCAGAGCTGCGCTCACTATTCTGCTGGTGCAGTCACTGTGTACATACATTACATTACTTATCCTGTATTATACCCCAGAGCTGCGCTCACTATTCTGCCGGTGCAGTCACTGTGTACATACATTACATTACTTATCCTGTATTATACTCCAGAGCTGCGCTCACTATTCTGCTGGTGCAGTCACTGTGTACATACATTACATTACTTATCCTGTATTATACTCCAGAGCTGCGCTCACTATTCTGCTGGTGCAGTCACTGTGTACATACATTACATTACTTATCCTGTATTATACTCCAGAGCTGCGCTCACTATTCTGCTGGTGCAGTCACTGTGTACATACATTACATTACTTATCCTGTATTATACTCCAGAGCTGCGCTCACTATTCTGCTGGTACAGTCACTGTGTACATACATTACTTATCCTGTATTATACTCCAGAGCTGCGCTCACTATTCTGCTGGTACAGTCACTGTGTACATACATTACATTACTTATCCTGTATTATACTCCAGAGCTGCGCTCACTATTCTGCTGGTGCAGTCACTGTGTACATACATTACATTACTTATCCTGTATTATACTCCAGAGCTGCGCTCACTATTCTGCTGGTGCAGTCACTGTGTACATACATTACATTACTTATCCTGTATTATACTCCAGAGCTGCGCTCACTATTCTGCTGGTGCAGTCACTGTGTACATACATTACATTACTTATCCTGTATTATACTCCAGAGCTGCGCTCACTATTCTGCTGGTGACTGTGTACATACATTACATTACTTATCCTGTATTATACTCCAGAGCTGCGCTCACTATTCTGCTGGTGCAGTCACTGTGTACATACATTACATTACTTATCCTGTATTATACTCCAGAGCTGCGCTCACTATTCTGCTGGTACAGTCACTGTGTACATACATTACTTATCCTGTATTATACTCCAGAGCTGCGCTCACTATTCTGCTGGTGCAGTCACTGTGTACATACATTACATGACTTATCCTGTATTATACTCCAGAGCTGCGCTCACTATTCTGCTGGTACAGTCACTGTGTACATACATTACATTACTTATCCTGTATTATACTCCAGAGCTGTGCTCACTATTCTGCTGGTGCAGTCACTGTGTACATACATTACATTACTTATCCTGTATTATACCCCAGAGCTGCGCTCACTATTCTGCTGGTACAGTCACTGTGTACATACATTACATTACTTATCCTGTATTATACTCCAGAGCTGCGCTCACTATTCTGCTTCTATTGGATTGCAGAGGACCTGTATGTAGCATGTTGATGTTGGCCCCTCCTGGGGTGGTGAAGGGGTTACTACTATTCGGTGGAGGACTCTCAGAGGTCGGGGTATGGATTGTCCTTTGCGGTACGCGGGTTGGGACCGCTCGTCTTATTTTAGCAGTCTGTCCGCCGAGCGGTTCGTGTTATTCTTCCATTATCCTCACATCTTGGAGACGTCGCTCAGAAGCCGCCGCCATCGATCCGGAGATTATTTCTGTCGTCTCACGCGCCCAGGTTTTAATAGTCCCAGGACAGTTCGCTGCGAGCGCGCGGCGGTTCCATCGATCGGATACAACGCAGCACAATCCTCAGTCACCGTCACATGGTTCTGACTGCGGAGCCCCAAATGTCTCGCCTTAAAGGGACAGGTGTACTAAGGGTTAATAACCCCTGTTCATGACCAGTCAAGGTTGAGCTCGTCCTGCTCACAGCTGAGGGTTTGGTACAGTGTATCAGTGTAGAGGTCTCAGAACCCAGTATCACACATATTATTAGATACAGTAAAAGGGGGGCACTGAGGGGAGCTGGTGATGGGGGGCCGGGGCGAGACGTTTCAGCCCAACAGATTGACAACAACTCCCACCAGAAACCAGATTTCATCTGTCAGGCTGACTATTCCAGCTCTAAGCACTCAATAGGAGACGATTGAAGAATTAGGTGTACAGTTATGGATGGTTTAGGCACTTGAGCAGCAGGGGGCGGCAGTGGTGAGGGGAGTGGCAGTGGTTAGGGGAGCAGCAGGGGGCGGCAGTGGTGAGGGGAGTGGCAGTGGTTAGGGGAGCAGCAGGGGGCGGCAGTGGTGAGGGGAGTGGCAGTGGTTAGGGGAGCAGCAGGGGGCGGCAGTGGTGAGGGGAGCAGCAGGGGGCGGCAGTGATGAGGGAGGCAGTGGTGAGGGGAGTGGCAGTGGTGAGGGGAGCAGCAGTGGTGAGGGGAGCAGCAGGGGGCGGCAGTGGTGAGGGGAGCAGCAGGGGGCGGCAGTGATGAGGGAGGCAGTGGTGAGGGGAGTGGCAGTGGTGAGGGGAGCAGCAGTGGTGAGGGGAGCAGCAGGGGGCGGCAGTGGTGAGGGGAGCAGCAGGGGGAGGCAGTGGTGAGGGGAGCAGCAGGGGGCGGCAGTGGTGAGGGGAGCAGCAGGGGGCGGCAGTGATGAGGGAGGAAGTGGTGAGGGGAGTGGCAGTGGTGAGGGGAGCAGCAGTGGTGAGGGGAGCAGCAGGGGGCGGCAGTGGTGAGGGGAGCAGCAGGGGGCGGCAGTGATGAGGGGAGCAGCAGGGGGCGGCAGTGGTGAGGGGAGCGGCAGTGGTGAGGGGAGCAGCAGGGGGCGGCAGTGGTGAGGGGAGCAGCAGGGGGCGGCAGTGGTGAGGGGAGCAGCAGGGGGCGGCAGTGGTGAGGGGAGCAGCAGGGGGCGGCAGTGGTGAGGGGAGCAGCAGGGGGTGGCAGTGATGAGGGGGGCAGCAGGGGGCGGCAGTGGTGAGGGGAGCGGCAGTGGTTAGGGGAGCAGCAGGGGGCGGCAGTGGTGGTGGACAGCAGTAATGAGGGGAGCAGCAGGGGGCGGCAGTGGTGAGGGGAGCAGCAGGGGGCGGCAGTGATGAGGGGAGCAGCAGAGGGCGGCAGTGATGAGGGGAGCAGCAGAGGGCGGCAGTGATGAGGGGAGCAGCAGGGGGCGGCAGTGGTGAGGGGAGCAGCAGGGGGCGGCAGTGGTGAGGGGAGCAGCAGGAGGCGGCAGTGGTGAGGGGAGCAGCAGGGGGCGGCAGTGGTGAGGGGAGCAGCAGGGGGCGGCAGTGGTGAGGGGAGCAGCAGGAGGCGGCAGTGATGAGGGGAGCAGCAGAGGGCGGCAGTGATGAGGGGAGCAGCAGAGGGCGGCAGTGATGAGGGGAGCAGCAGGGGGAGGCAGTGGTGAGGGGAGCGGCAGTGGTGAGGGGAGCAGCAGTGGTGAGGGGAGCAGCAGTGGTGAGGGGAGCAGCAGGGGGCGGCAGTGGTGAGGGGAGCAGCAGGGGGCGGCAGTGGTGAGGGGAGCAGCAGGGGGCGGCAGTGGTGAGGGGAGCAGCAGGGGGCGGCAGTGATGAGGGGAGCAGCAGGGGGCGGCAGTGGTGAGGGGAGCAGCAGGGGGCGGCAGTGGTGAGGGGAGCAGCAGGAGGCGGCAGTGGTGAGGGGAGCAGCAGGGGGCGGCAGTGGTGAGGGGAGCAGCAGGGGGCGGCAGTGGTGAGGGGAGCAGCAGGGGGCGGCAGTGGTGAGGGGAGCAGCAGGGGGCGGCAGTGGTGAGGGGAGCAGCAGGGGGCGGCAGTGGTGAGGGGAGCAGCAGGGGGCGGCAGTGGTGACTCCCCCATGTGCAAGATCCATTCACTGACAGTAAGCAGAGATCTTGAAAATGGTGAAGACACAATAAGGTGTGAAAAGCTGCGGAGTGCGGAGCAGTGTAACGTGGAGTCAGATATCCTCGTTGGTGTCACCGCCTCGAGTGTCGGGGCATCACCTGAAACCACAGACTGCTGAAAAACCAGAAATGTGACGTCAGTGCCATAAGACTGTTTGCCTTCCAGCCGCACCTTGTTCTGCTGCTCCAGATGATCGCCTTTCATAGCTGGCACAGAGGGGCCCAGGATCTACGGAGGGATAGTCTGCCCCCTAGTGGCCAGGATCAGGACCTGCACCTTATACTCCTGTTCTTGGGGTTCACTCATGTTTAACCCTTTGTGAGGTCTCCTGCTAGTCCCCCCGCACAGTCTGGGCCATCTTCTTTCTGACCACGACCTTCTCGCCATTACTATGTACAATTCTAGTCCTGACAAACCTTCCAGTGAGGCTGCGACAAGTGCCCTGGACCACGCAGCGCCCCCTACAGCCCCGGCCCTTAAACACGACATGCAAAGTGCGCAGGTGTCATGGACGGAACGTGACTGTGAAGGCTCCCAGGATTGTCTTACTATTAGGACTGCAGTGTATAGTAGGGGGGTCCAAGGTCCCTCGGGGGAGGGGAGGGGGTCTCATCAGAAAAGTATCCCCAAATGTTCTAATCCCCTCCCCCATCACATATAAGATAAACCCTTGAGGTCTCCGGCGCTCCAACATGTCCAAACTATTAACTTATATGAATATTCCTCCGGTGCGGAGAGCGGTGCGGCGCCAAAGGGGCGGGCCCATAAAAGGGCGCCTCCTAAAAATAGAATAAAAAGGTGAAAACTTTCCCAAAATGGTATAAGAAACGCCATCCTGAGGCCGCCCCTGCACCGCGCACAGAAATATACACAATATGGCGGCAGCTTTACCATATAGTGATTGCCGTAAAGATGACACTCGTAACAACTCGCCACAAATACGTTTTTTCCCAATTCCTCCTCATTGTACAGGACACCGAATAGTCAACACAAAGCGAAACGTGTCCTGCAAACAATAAGCCCAAAATATCACTCCGGGGAGGTGCGGGGGGAGAAATACCTGCGCAAAACATGAAAACTGACTCAGTCATTAAGGGGTTAAACCAACCTGCAAAAATAGGAGGAAGAAGAAGAGCAAAAATGACTCTGCTGCCACCTGGTGCTGATACCGGGAATTACAGCTCCGACTCGACACAAGAAAGATGGTGGGATAACGTCCGTCCTACTGTGTACTACACTATAAGGCTGTATTCACACTGAGTAACGCTGGCGTTTTTTGTGCTTATTTTTGCACATAGCGCCGCGTTAACACCGCGTATACGCCGCGCTATTTTGCGGTGGCGTTGACCGGCGTTAACGCGGCGCTATGTGCAAAAATAAGCACAAAAAACGCCAGCGTTACTCAGTGTGAATACAGCCTAAGGCTAAGGATACACCCCGGCGGCAATGCCTGAGTTTTCCCCCCAGCGCTTATTGCAGAGGTTTCCTCTGAGGACGTTCTGCTTCCATTATTCCTATTCGGTCACCGCCGGTGTCTGTAGATATAAGTGATTTGCTGCGAGCGCCACAACAGTTTTAGAAGTTGCAGTGTGTCCGCTGCGTGTATTTTACTGCATTGTGTGGATGGGACTGCACACACTGTATACCTACACACTCAGGCCTGGTTCACATCTGCATTCGGTAATCCGTTCACGGAGTCCGCATGGGCCCCCCCTCAAACAGACTACTGAGCGCATTAGCAAACGGTGTGCAGTGAAAGCACACGGACCCCATAGACTATAATGGGATGCGTGTGCTTTCTGTGCGGTGTCTGCAAAGAACATGCGGACAGAACAGTACTTCATGATCTACTTTCCTGTCCACATGATTAGTGCAGACACCACACGGACCCCATTATAGTCTATGGGGTCCATGTGCTATCACTGCGCACCGCTTGCTAAACCTTTCGTAGTTCATTCGGGGAAGGGGGGGGGAGGGGCCATGCGGGCTCCCCGAACGGATTACCAATTGCAGATGTGAACCAGGCCTTATACATATATCATATATACATTATTATAGCATATGTACACACATATACATTATATATACATCTATGAATGTATGAATACTATATATACTCACATATATACACACACTCACACATACACATTATTATAGTATACTGTATACAAACATACAGTACTCACACAATATACAAGACACAAACTTTCAACAAATGTACACATATATACACATATATACATATTAAATAGACAGATTTTACCAAAATAATATACTGACATTTTCCAGAAGAGTGACGCATGGCAGCTGACGGCTCCTGTCTTCCCCACACGCTCCGATGTGAGAGACGACTCACTTGAGGGGGAGGGGAGGGAGAAAGTCCGGGCAGCACAGCAGGGCCCCACAGGAAAGCAGCAGGTCAGTGAGAGGAGTACGAGCTGCCATTATAGCTGAAGCTGCACATGTGTCCTCCTATATATATATATATACTTTCCCTATATATCGGGAGGACACCATGTGCAGCTTCAGCATCAGCTAATGGGAGCCTGTATGTGCTGAGGCAAATGAAGATGCTTTGGTCAGGAGGCTCGGGGCCTACCGGGAGATCCAGTGTGACTCTCTCCTGTCTTCAGACCTGTGCAGTGATGTCACAGATATCATGTGGGTCAGGCCACATCACTGAAGAGGCCCAAAAACAGCAGGGAGAGGTGCCAGAGCCCCGGAGAGGCCACTATGGGGGATAATACTGTGTGCAGGGGCCACTATGGGACATAATACTGTGTGCAGGGGCCACTATGGGACATAATACTGTGTGCAGGGGCCACTGTGGGGTATAATACTGTGTGCAGGGGCCACTATGGGGGATAATACTGTGTGCAGGGGCCACTATGGGACATAATACTGTGTGCAGGGGCCACTATGGTACATAATACTGTGTGCAGGGGCCACTATGGGACATAATACTGTGTGCAGGGGCCACTATGGGGGATAATACTGTGTGCAGGAGCCACTATGGGACATAATACTGTGTGCAGGGGCCACTATGGGACATTATACTGTGTACAGGGGCCACTATGGGACATAATACTGTGTGCAGGGGCCACTATGGGGGATAATACTGTGTGCAGGGGCCACTATGGGACATAATACTGTGTGCAGGGGCCACTATGGGGTATAATACTGTGTGCAGGGGCCACTATGGGGGATAATACTGTGTGCAGGGGCCACTATGGGGAATAATACTGTGTGCAGGGGTCACTATGGGGGATAATACTGTGTGCAGGAGCCACTATGGGACATAATACTGTGTGCAGGGGCCACTATGGGGGATAATACTGTGTGCAGGGGCCACTATGGGACATAATACTGTGTGCAGGGGCCACTATGGGACATAATACTGTGTGCAGGGGCCACTATGGGACATAATACTGTGTGCAGGGGCCACTATGGGACATAATACTGTGTGCAGGAGCCACTATGGGACATAATACTGTGTGCAGGGGCCACTATGGGGGATAATACTGTGTGCAGGGGCCACTATGGGACATAATACTGTGTGCAGGGGCCACTATGGGACATAATACTGTGTGCAGGGGCCACTATGGGACATAATACTGTGTGCAGGGGCCACTATGGGACATAATACTGTGTGCAGGGGCCACTATGGGGCATAATACTGTGTGCAGGGGTCACTATGTGACATAATACTGTGTGCAGGAGCCACTATGGGACATAATACTGTGTGCAGGGGCCACTATGGGGGATAATACTGTGTGCAGGGGCCACTATGGGACATAATACTGTGTGCAGGGGCCACTATGGGGCATAATACTGTGTGCAGGGGCCACTATGGGGGATAATACTGTGTGCAGGGGCCACTATGGGGCATTATACTGTGTGCAGGGGTCACTATGGGGCATAATACTGTGTGCAGGGGCCACTATGGGGGATAATACTGTGTGCAGGGGCCACTATGGGACATAATACTGTGTGCAGGGGACACTATGGGACATAATACTGTGTGCAGGGGCCACTATGGGACATAATACTGTGTGCAGGGGCCACTATGGGACATAATACTGTGTGCAGGGGCCACTATGGGACATAATACTGTGTGCAGGGACCACTATGGGACATAATACTGTGTGCAGGGACCACTATGGGACATAATACTGTGTGCAGGGGCCACTATGGTGTATAATACTGTGTGTAGGGGCCACTAAGGGACATAATACTGTGTTCAGGGGCCACTATGGGACATAATACTGTGTGCAGGAGCCACTATGGGACATAATACTGTGTGCAGGGGCCACTATGGGACATAATACTGTGTGCAGGGGCCACTATGGGACATAATACTGTGTGCAGGGGCCACTATGGGACATAATACTGTGTGCAGGGGCCACTATGGGACATAATACTGTGTGCAGGGGCCACTATGGGACATAATACTGTGTGCAGGGGCCACTATGGGGGATAATACTGTATGCAGGGGCCACTATGGGACATAATACTGTGTGCAGGGGCCACTATGGGACATAATACTGTGTGCAGGGGCCACTATGGGACATAATACTGTGTGCAGGGGCCACTATGGGGGATAATACTGTGTGCAGGGGCCACTATGGGGCATTATACTGTGTTCAGGGGCCACTATGGGACATAATACTGTGTGCAGGGGCCACTATGGGGGATAATACTGTGTGCAGGGGCCACTATGGGGCATTATACTGTGTTCAGGGGCCACTATGGGACATAATACTGTGTGCAGGGGCCACTATGGGGTATAATACTGTGTGCAGGGGCCACTATGGGGTATAATACTGTGTGCAGGGGTCACTATGGGGGATAATACTGTGTGCAGGGGCCACTATGGGACATAATACTGTGTTCAGGGGCCACTATGGGACATAATACTGTGTTCAGGGGCCACTATGGGACATAATACTGTGTGCAGGGGCCACTATGGGGGATAATACTGTGTGCAGGGGCCACTATGGGACATAATACTGTGTGCAGGGGCCACTATGGGACATAATACTGTGTGCAGGGACCACTATGGGACATAATACTGTGTGCAGGAGCCACTATGGGGGATAATACTGTGTGCAGGGGCCACTATGGGACATAATACTGTGTGCAGGGGCCACTATGGGGTATAATACTGTGTGCAGGGGTCACTATGGGACATAATACTGTGTGCAGGGGCCACTATGGGGTATAATACTGTGTGCAGGGGCCACTATGGGGCATAATACTGTGTGCAGGGGCCACTATGGGACATAATACTGTGTGCAGGGGCCACTATGGGGGATAATACTGTGTGCAGGGGCCACTATGGGACATAATACTGTGTGCAGGGGCCACTATGGGACATAATACTGTGTGCAGGGGCCACTATGGGGGATAATACTGTGTGCAGGGGCCACTATGGGGGATAATACTGTGTGCAGGGGCCACTATGGGACATAATACTGTGTGCAGGGGCCACTATGGGGGATAATACTGTGTGCAGGGGCCACTATGGGACATAATACTGTGTGCAGGGGCCACTATGGGACATAATACTGTGTGCAGGGGCCACTATGGGGGATAATACTGTGTGCAGGGGCCACTATGGGGGATAATACTGTGTGCAGGGGCCACTATGGGACATAATACTGTGTGCAGGGGCCACTATGGGGGATAATACTGTGTGCAGGGGCCACTATGGGACATAATACTGTGTGCAGGGGCCACTATGGGGGATAATACTGTGTGCAGGGGCCACTATGGGGTATAATACTATGTGCAGGGGCCACTATGTGACATAATACTGTGTGCAGGGGCCACTATGGGGCATAATACTGTGTGCAGGGGCCACTATGGGACATAATACTGTGTGCAGGGGCCACTATGGGGGATAATACTGTGTGCAGGGGTCACTATGGGACATAATACTGTGTGCAGGGGCCACTATGGGACATAATACTGTGTGCAGGGGCCACTATGGGGTATAATACTGTGTGCAGGGGCCACTATGGGGGATAATACTGTGTGCAGGGGCCACTATGGGACATAATACTGTGTGCAGGGGCCACTATGGGACATAATACTGTGTGCAGGGGCCACTATGGGACATAATACTGTGTGCAGGGGCCACTATGGGACATAATACTGTGTGCAGGGGCCACTATGGGGCATAATACTGTGTGCAGGGGTCACTATGTGACATAATACTGTGTGCAGGGGCCACTATGGGACATAATACTGTGTGCAGGGGCCACTATGGGGCATAATACTGTGTGCAGGGGCCACTATGGGGGATAATACTGTGTGCAGGGGCCACTATGGGGCATTATACTGTGTGCAGGGGTCACTATGGGGCATAATACTGTGTGCAGGGGCCACTATGGGGGATAATACTGTGTGCAGGGGCCACTATGGGACATAATACTGTGTGCAGGGGCCACTATGGGACATAATACTGTGTGCAGGGGCCACTATGGGACATAATACTGTGTGCAGGGGCCACTATGGGACATAATACTGTGTGCAGGGGACACTATGGGACATAATACTGTGTGCAGGGGCCACTATGGGACATAATACTGTGTGCAGGGGACACTATGGGACATAATACTGTGTGCAGGGGCCACTATGGGACATAATACTGTGTGCAGGGGCCACTATGGGACATAATACTGTGTGCAGGGACCACTATGGGACATAATACTGTGTGCAGGGGCCACTATGGGACATAATACTGTGTGCAGGGGCCACTATGGTGTATAATACTGTGTGTAGGGGCCACTAAGGGACATAATACTGTGTTCAGGGGCCACTATGGGACATAATACTGTGTGCAGGGGCCACTATGGGACATAATACTGTGTGCAGGAGCCACTATGGGACATAATACTGTGTGCAGGGGCCACTATGGGACATAATACTGTGTGCAGGGGCCACTATGGGACATAATACTGTGTGCAGGAGCCACTATGGGGGATAATACTGTGTGCAGGGGCCACTATGGGACATAATACTGTGTGCAGGAGCCACTATGGGACATAATACTGTGTGCAGGGGCCACTATGGGACATAATACTGTGTGCAGGGGCCACTATGGGACATAATACTGTGTGCAGGGGCCACTATGGGACATAATACTGTGTGCAGGGGCCACTATGGGGGATAATACTGTATGCAGGGGCCACTATGGGACATAATACTGTGTGCAGGGGCCACTATGGGACATAATACTGTGTGCAGGGGCCACTATGGGACATAATACTGTGTGCAGGGGCCACTATGGGGGATAATACTGTATGCAGGGGCCACTATGGGACATAATACTGTGTGCAGGGGCCACTATGGGACATAATACTGTGTGCAGGGGCCACTATGGGACATAATACTGTGTGCAGGGGCCACTATGGGGGATAATACTGTGTGCAGGGGCCACTATGGGGCATTATACTGTGTTCAGGGGCCACTATGGGACATAATACTGTGTGCAGGGGCCACTATGGGGGATAATACTGTGTGCAGGGGCCACTATGGGGCATTATACTGTGTTCAGGGGCCACTATGGGACATAATACTGTGTGCAGGGGCCACTATGGGGTATAATACTGTGTGCAGGGGCCACTATGGGGTATAATACTGTGTGCAGGGGTCACTATGGGGGATAATACTGTGTGCAGGGGCCACTATGGGACATAATACTGTGTGCAGGGGCCACTATGGGACATAATACTGTGTTCAGGGGCCACTATGGGACATAATACTGTGTGCAGGGGCCACTATGGGGGATAATACTGTGTGCAGGGGCCACTATGGGACATAATACTGTGTGCAGGGGCCACTATGGGACATAATACTGTGTGCAGGGACCACTATGGGACATAATACTGTGTGCAGGAGCCACTATGGGGGATAATACTGTGTGCAGGGGCCACTATGGGACATAATACTGTGTGCAGGGGCCACTATGGGGTATAATACTGTGTGCAGGGGTCACTATGGGACATAATACTGTGTGCAGGGGCCACTATGGGGTATAATACTGTGTGCAGGGGCCACTATGGGGCATAATACTGTGTGCAGGGGCCACTATGGGACATAATACTGTGTGCAGGGGTCACTATGGGACATAATACTGTGTGCAGGGGCCACTATGGGACATAATACTGTGTGCAGGGGCCACTATGGGGGATAATACTGTGTGCAGGGGCCACTATGGGACATAATACTGTGTGCAGGGGCCACTATGGGACATAATACTGTGTGCAGGGGCCACTATGGGGGATAATACTGTGTGCAGGGGCCACTATGGGGGATAATACTGTGTGCAGGGGCCACTATGGGACATAATACTGTGTGCAGGGGCCACTATGGGGGATAATACTGTGTGCAGGGGCCACTATGGGACATAATACTGTGTGCAGGGGCCACTATGGGGGATAATACTGTGTGCAGGGGCCACTATGGGGCATAATACTGTGTGCAGGGGCCACTATGGGACATAATACTGTGTGCAGGGGCCACTATGGGGGATAATACTGTGTGCAGGGGTCACTATGGGACATAATACTGTGTGCAGGGGCCACTATGGGACATAATACTGTGTGCAGGGGCCACTATGGGACATAATACTGTGTGCAGGGGCCACTATGGGACATAATACTGTGTGCAGGGGCCACTATGGGACATAATACTGTGTGCAGGGGTCACTATGGGACATAATACTGTGTGCAGGGACCACTATGGGACATAATACTGTGTGCAGGGGCCACTATGGGACATAATACTGTGTGCAGGGACCACTATGGGACATAATACTGTGTGCAGGGGCCACTATGGGGGATAATACTGTGTGCAGGGGCCACTATGGGACATAATACTGTGCAGGGGCCACTATGGGGTATAATACTGTGTGCAGGGGCCACTATGGGACATAATACTGTGTGCAGGGGCCACTATGGGGGATAATACTGTGTGCAGGGGCCACGATGGGGGATAATACTGTGTGCAGGGGCTACTATGGGGCATTATAGTGTGTGTAAATGGGGTGTTATAATGTGCGGAGTTCAGTAAAGGGGGCTCTATGCCATGGGGGGATGGGTGTTCCAAGTCAAAAGTTTGCTATGTGTCTCAGTCTTTGCTAGTTATGTCTCTGCCTATGGGTATATATGGATTTATGGATAAAAAACTCCAGCCTGGCTTCTGTCTGTGGGTAAGAAGTGGGGTCTTCCTGGGTCTCCTACCATACAGTCTCTTCTCATTCAGACGCTGACACTGGATAGTACGGGGTGACACTGTTGTACCCTCGGACTGCAGGGCAGCTTGGACTTGTTTGGATGTTAGTCGCGGTTCTTTATCCGCCATCCGCACAATCTTGCGGTGAAATCTCTGGTCAATGTTTCTTTTGCGTCCACATCTAGGGAGGTTAGCCACAGGGCCATGGGCTTTACACTTCTGGATGACACTGCGCACGGTAGACACAGGAACATTCAGGGCTTTGCAGATGGACTTGTAGCCATGAGATTGCTCAGGCTTCCTCACAATTTTGCTTCTCAAGTCCTCAGACAGTTCTTTGGTCTTCTTTCTTTTCTCCATGCTCAATGTGGTCACACAAGGACACAGGACAGAGGTGGAGTCAACTTTAATCCATTTCAACTGGCTGCAAGTGTGATTTAGTTATTGCCACCACCTGTTAGGTGCCTCAGGTAAGTAACAGGTGCTGGTAATTACACAAATTACAGAAGCATCACATGATTTCTCAAACAGTGCCAATACTTTTGTCCACCCCCTTTATGTTTGCTGTGGAATTATATCCAATTTGGCTTTTTGTGATTTTCCATGGAAGACAAATTAAATGAAGAAAATACCAAAGAATTTGTGACTGTAATCATTATCTGGAGGAACACGAGTATTATCTGACAGAACTGCAGGGGGGCCAATACTTGTGGCCAACACTGTACATATATGGGATAGATGATGTATGGATATATATGGGATGTATGATATATATGAGGCAGAGGGCTGTATGGATATATATATGGGATAGATGGAAGTAGAGATATATATTGGATATATATGGGATGTATGATATATATGGGATAGATGATGTATGGATATACACTCACCGGCCACTTTATTAGGTACACCATGCTAGTAACGGGTTGGACCCCCTTTTGCCTTCAGAACTGCCTCAATTCTTCGTGGCATAGATACAACAAGGTGCTGGAAGCATTCCTCAGAGATTTTGCTCCATATTGACATGATGGCATCACACAGTTGCAGTCGCAGATTTGTCGGCTGCACATCCATGATGCGAATCTCCCGTTCCACCACATCCCAAAGATGCTCCTCTATTGGATTGAGATCTGGTGACTGTGGAGGCCATTGGAGTACAGTGAACTCATTGTCATGTTCAAGAAACCAGTCTGAGATGATTCCAGCTTTATGACATGGCATTGCATTATCCTGCTGAAAGTAGCCATCAGATGTTGGGTACATTGTGGTCATAAAGGGATGGACATGGTCAGCAACAATACTCAGGTAGGCTTTGGCGTTGCAACGATGCTCAATTGGTACCAAGGGGCCCAAAGAGTGCCAAGAAAATATTCCCCACACCATGACACCACCACCACCAGCCTGAACCGTTACCGATACAAGGCAGGATGGATCCATGCTTTCATGTTGTTGACGCCAAATTCTGACCCTACCATCCGAATGTCGCAGCAGAAATCGAGACTCATCAGACCAGGCAACGTTTTTCCAATCTTCAATTGTCCAATTTCGATGAGCTTGTGCAAATTGTAGCCTCAGTTTCCTGTTCTTAGCTGAAAGGAGTGGCCCCCGGTGTGGTCTTCTGCTGCTGTAGCCCATCTGTAGCCTCAAAGTTGGACGTACTGTGCGGCGTTCAGAGATGCTCTTCTGGCTACCTTGGGTGTAACGGGTGGCTATTTGAGTCACTGTTGCCTTTCTATCAGCTGGAACCAGTCTGGCCATTCTCCTCTGACCTCTGGCATCAACAACGCATTTCCGCCCCCCACAGAACTGCCGCTCACTGGATGTTTTTTCTTTTTCGGACCATTCTCTGTAAACCCTAGAGATGGTTGTGCGTGAAAATCCCAGTAGATCAGCAGTTTCTGAAATACTCAGACCAGCCCTTCTGGCACCAACAACCATGCCACGTTCAAAGGCACTCAAATCACCTTTCTTCCCCCCCATACTGATGCTCGGTTTGAACTGCAGGAGATTGTCTTGACCATGTCTACATGCCGAAATGCACTGAGTTGCCGCCATGTGATTGGCTGATTAGAAATTAAGTGTTAACGAGCAGTTTTACAGGTGTACCTAATAAAGTGGCCGGTGAGTGTATATATATGTGCTGTATGGATATATATGGGATGTATGATATATATGGGTGTACGGATGTGGCCATATATCTCTGCAGTCGTCTTGGTGAAGGTGTCGGATACAGGAGGATCAGGGTAAGTCTTTCCTGCCTGGACTCAGCGTATACAGAGATTACAGATAAACCTCTTGTGTGCGGGGTTAGGGACATGAGCTGAGCTCAGCAGCACATACACCTGTGTCACCCCTTTACCTGTCCTTGGCTACCATAGGTCCCTGAGGGTCACATGACCAGATATGGCTGTAAAATCCTATTGAGAATTAGAGCAGATGAGATTTGGGAGGAGGGCAGGGGGACAGGAGACATTCCTCCGGCAGTCCTAGTGGTGGTCACACATCCATCTCGCCACTCCGGGCCCCTCCAGGAGGAATATTCTCCACTACCGATTCACTTTCCACCTTGGGATACTAAAACATGGGAGCCGGAGCCAGCGCCGAGGAGAAGCATTCCCGAGAACTGGAGAAGAAACTGAAGGAAGATGCAGAGAAGGATGCGAGGACGGTCAAACTGCTCCTCCTGGGTGAGTGCGCAACGTATAGCGCCAACATAGTCCATAATGCATATCCGAATACTGGGTGAGTGCGCAACGTATAGCGCCAACATAGTCCATAATGCATATCCTAATACTGGGTGAGTGCGCAACGTATAGCGCCAACATAGTACATAGTGCATATCCTAATACTGGGTGAGTGCGCAACGTATAGCGCCAACATAGTCCATAATGCATATCCTAATACTGGGTGAGTGCGCAACGTATAGCGCCAACATAGTCCATAATGCATATCCGAATACTGGGTGAGTGCGCAACGTATAGCGCCAACATAGTCCATAATGCATATCCTAATACTGGGTGAGTGCGCAACGTATAGCGCCAACATAGTCCATAATGCATATCCGAATACTGGGTGAGTGCGCAACGTATAGCACCAACATTGTCCATAATGCATATCCGAATACTGGGTGAGTGCGCAACGTATAGCGCCAACATAGTCCATAATGCATATCCGAATACTGGGTGAGTGCGCAACGTATAGCGCCAACATAGTCCATAATGCATATCCGAATACTGGGTGAGTGCGCAACGTATAGCGCCAACATAGTCCATAATGCATATCCGAATACTGGGTGAGTGCGCAACGTATAGCGCCAACATAGTCCATAGTGCATATCCGAATACTGGGTGAGTGCGCAACGTATAGCGCCAACATAGTCCATAGTGTCTATCCTAAAACTGGGAGAGTGCGCAACGTATAGCGCCAACATAGTCCATAATGCATATCCGAATACTGGGTGAGTGCGCAATGTATATGTGTTGTATCTCAGGTCTACGTATATGTGTTGTATCTCAGGTCTATGTATATGTGTCATATCTCAGGTCTAAGTATATGTGTCATATCTCAGGTCAACGTATACACCCCACCCCCACATAGCGGTCACCAACGAAGAGGAAGATGAAACTCCATGGACTGTTATAACCCAAACCCCACCCCCACCCCCTATACCCACCACTCACCCACCCGAATCCAACTCCCCCCCCCCCACACTTTACTAGCTTTGGCCATGCCAAATACCTATTCGGACGTGCCAATAAAGCTTTTTTGATTTGATTTGTATCTCAGGTCTACGTATATGTGTAGTATCTCAGGTCTATGTACAATATATGTGTAGTATCTCAGGTCTATGTATATGTGTCATATCTCAGGTCTATGTATATGTGTAGTATCTCAGGTCTATGTATATGTGTAGTATCTCAGGCCTATGTATATGTGTCATATCTCAGGTCTATGTATATGTGTAGTATCTCAGGTCTATGTATATGTGTCATATCTCAGGTCTATGTATATGTGTAGTATCTCAGGTCTATGTATCTGTGTAGTATCTCAGGTCTATGTATATGTGTAGTATCTCAGGCCTATGTATATGTGTAGTATCTCAGGTCTATGTATATGTGTCGTATCTCAGGTCTATGTATATGTGTAGTATCTCAGGTCTTTGTATATGTGTCGTATCTCAGGTCTATGTATCTGTGTAGTATCTCAGGTCTATGTATATGTGTAGTATCTCAGGCCTATGTATATGTGTCATATCTCAGGTGTGTGTAATATCTCAGGCCTATGTATATGTGTAGTATCTCAGGTCTATGTATATGCGTAGTATCTCAGGTCTATGTATATGCGTAGTATCTCAGGTCTATGTATATGTGTAGTATCTCAGGTCTATGTATATGCGTCGTATCTCAGGTCTATGTATATGCGTCGTATCTCAGGCCTATGTATATGTGTCGTATCTCAGGTGTATGTATATGTGTCGTATCTCAGGTGTGTGTAATATCTCAGGTCTATGTATATGCGTCGTATCTCAGGCCTATGTATATGTGTCGTATCTCAGGTGTATGTATATGTGTCGTATCTCAGGTGTGTGTAATATCTCAGGTCTATGTATATGCGTAGTATCTCAGGTCTATGTATCTGTGTAGTATCTCAGGTCTATGTATCTGTGTAGTATCTCAGGTCTATGTATATGTGTAGTATCTCAGGTCTATGTATATGTGTAGTATCTCAGGCCTATGTATATGTGTCGTATCTCAGGTGTATGTATATGTGTCGTATCTCAGGTGTATGTATATGCGTAGTATCTCAGGTCTATGTATATGCGTAGTATCTCAGGTCTATGTATATGCGTAGTATCTCAGGTCTATGTATATGCGTCGTATCTCAGGTCTATGTATATGCGTCGTATCTCAGGTCTATGTATATGTGTAATATCTCAGGTCTATGTATATGTGTCATATCTCAGGTCTATGTATATGTGTAGTATCTCAGGCCTATGTATATGTGTAGTATCTCAGGTCTATGTATATGTGTCGTATCTCAGGTCTATGTATATGTGTAGTATCTCAGGTCTATGTATATGTGTAGTATCTCAGGCCTATGTATATGTGTCATATCTCAGGTGTGTGTAATATCTCAGGCCTATGTATATGTGTAGTATCTCAGGTCTATGTATATGCGTAGTATCTCAGGTCTATGTATATGCGTAGTATCTCAGGTCTATGTATATGTGTAGTATCTCAGGTCTATGTATATGCGTCGTATCTCAGGCCTATGTATATGTGTCGTATCTCAGGTGTATGTATATGTGTCGTATCTCAGGTGTGTGTAATATCTCAGGTCTATGTATATGTGTCGTATTTCAGGTCTATGTATATGTGTAGTATCTCAGGTCTATGTATATGTGCAGTATCTCAGGTCTATGTATATGCGTAGTATCTCAGGTCTATGTATATGCGTAGTATCTCAGGTCTATGTATATGTGTCATATCTCAGGTCTATGTATATGTGTCATATCTCAGGTCTATGTATATGTGTAATATCTCAGGTCTATGTATATGTGTCATATCTCAGGTCTATGTATATGTGTAATATCTCAGGTCTATGTATATGTGTCATATCTCAGGTCTTTGTATATGTGTAGTATCTCAGGTCTATGTATATGCGTAGTATCTCAGGTCTATGTATATGCGTCGTATCTCAGGTCTATGTATATGTGTAATATCTCAGGTCTATGTATATGTGTCATATCTCAGGTCTTTGTATATGTGTAGTATCTCAGGTCTATGTATATGTGTCATATCTCAGGTCTATGTATATGTGTAGTATCTCAGGTCTTTGTATATGTGTAGTATCTCAGGTCTATGTATATGTGTAGTATCTCAGGTCTATGTATATGTGTCATATCTCAGGTCTATGTATATGTGTAGTATCTCAGGTCTATGTATATGTGTCATATCTCAGGTCTATGTATATGTGTAGTATCTCAGGTCTTTGTATATGTGTAGTATCTCAGGTCTATGTATATGTGTCGTATCTCAGGTGTATGTATATGTGTAGTATCTCAGGTCTATGTATATGTGCAGTATCTCAGGTCTATGTATATGTGTCATATCTCAGGTCTTTGTATATGTGTCATATCTCAGGTCTTTGTATATGTGTAGTATCTCAGGTGTATGTATATGTGTAGTATCTCAGGTCTATGTATATGTGTAGTATCTCAGGTCTATGTATATGTGCAGTATCTCAGGTCTATGTATATGTGTAGTATCTCAGGTCTATGTATATGTGTAGTATCTCAGGTCTATGTATATGTGTCATATCTCAGGTCTATGTATATGTGTAGTATCTCAGGTCTATGTATATGTGTCATATCTCAGGTCTATGTATATGCGTCGTATCTCAGGTCTATGTATATGTGTAGTATCTCAGGTCTATGTATATGTGTCATATCTCAGGTCTATGTATATGTGTCATATCTCAGGTCTATGTATATGTGTAGTATCTCAGGTCTTTGTATATGTGTAGTATCTCAGGTCTATGTATATGTGTAGTATCTCAGGTCTATGTATATGTGTAGTATCTCAGGTCTTTGTATATGTGTAGTATCTCAGGTCTATGTATATGTGTAGTATCTCAGGTCTTTGTATATGTGTAGTATCTCAGGTCTATGTATATGTGTCGTATCTCAGGTCTATGTATATGTGTAGTATCTCAGGTCTTTGTATATGTGTCATATCTCAGGTCTATGTATATGTGTAGTATCTCAGGTCTATGTATATGTGTCATATCTCAGGTCTATGTATATGTGTAGTATCTCAGGTCTTTGTATATGTGTAGTATCTCAGGTCTATGTATATGTGTAGTATCTCAGGTCTTTGTATATGTGTAGTATCTCAGGTCTATGTATATGTGTAGTATCTCAGGTCTATGTATATGTGTAGTATCTCAGGTCTTTGTATATGTGTAGTATCTCAGGTCTATGTATATGTGTAGTATCTCAGGTCTTTGTATATGTGTAGTATCTCAGGTCTATGTATATGTGTAGTATCTCAGGTCTATGTATATGTGTAGTATCTCAGGTCTATGTATATGTGTCATATCTCAGGTCTATGTATATGTGTAGTATCTCAGGTCTATGTATATGTGTAGTATCTCAGGTCTATGTATATGTGTAGTATCTCAGGTCTATGTATATGTGTAGTATCTCAGGTCTTTGTATATGTGTCATATCTCAGGTCTATGTATATGTGTAGTATCTCAGGTCTATGTATATGTGTCATATCTCAGGTCTATGTATATGTGTAGTATCTCAGGTCTTTGTATATGTGTCGTATCTCAGGTCTATGTATATGTGTAGTATCTCAGGTCTTTGTATATGTGTAGTATCTCAGGTCTATGTATATGTGTAGTATCTCAGGTCTATGTATATGTGTAGTATCTCAGGTGTATGTATATGTGTAGTATCTCAGGTCTATGTATATGTGTAGTATCTCAGGTCTATGTATATGTGTAGTATCTCAGGTCTATGTATATGTGTAGTATCTCAGGTGTATGTATATGTGTAGTATCTCAGGTCTATGTATATGTGTCATATCTCAGGTCTATGTATATGTGTCGTATCTCAGGTCTATGTATATGTGTAGTATCTCAGGTCTATGTATATGTGTAGTATCTCAGGTGTATGTATATGTGTAGTATCTCAGGTCTATGTATATGTGTAGTATCTCAGGTCTATGTATATGTGTAGTATCTCAGGTCTTTGTATATGTGTAGTATCTCAGGTCTATGTATATGTGTAGTATCTCAGGTCTATGTATATGTGTAGTATCTCAGGTGTATGTATATGTGTAGTATCTCAGGTCTATGTATATGTGTAGTATCTCAGGTCTATGTATATGTGTAGTATCTCAGGTCTATGTATATGTGTAGTATCTCAGGTGTATGTATATGTGTAGTATCTCAGGTCTATGTATATGTGTCATATCTCAGGTCTATGTATATGTGTCGTATCTCAGGTCTATGTATATGTGTAGTATCTCAGGTCTATGTATATGTGTAGTATCTCAGGTGTATGTATATGTGTAGTATCTCAGGTCTATGTATATGTGTAGTATCTCAGGTCTATGTATATGTGTAGTATCTCAGGTGTATGTATATGTGTAGTATCTCAGGTCTATGTATATGTGTAGTATCTCAGGTCTTTGTATATGTGTAGTATCTCAGGTCTATGTATATGTGTAGTATCTCAGGTCTATGTATATGTGTAGTATCTCAGGTCTATGTATATGTGTCGTATCTCAGGTCTATGTATATGTGTAGTATCTCAGGTCTATGTATATGTGTAGTATCTCAGGTGTATGTATATGTGTAGTATCTCAGGTCTATGTATATGTGTAGTATCTCAGGTGTATGTATATGTGTAGTATCTCAGGTCTATGTATATGTGTCGTATCTCAGGTCTATGTATATGTGTAGTATCTCAGTTCTCGGTCTCCGGCAGCGGACGAGCCCCCCCTTATTCCTCTGCCGCCTCCAGGAGCCGGTATTGTGTGGCCTCTCCTGTAGTTGGCGCCCCCTGCTGGCACTATTTTGCTGTCTCGGTCACTACTCACAGGTGTTCACAACTCAGCCGGGTTGAGATTTGGGTTAGGACATTAATCCTCTGCTTAACACCCGGTTTACAAACAGATTAAGGACAGTAAAGTCCAATGTTATGGAGGTGACACCTTGGAGACAATAATCTGAGAGCATTAGAGTCATGGACGCCACAGACAACTGCTACGGCAAACAGGGGGAGTATATGGGGAAATATGGCCGGGAACGTGTGTTATATCAGATGTGTTATAATACAACACATACATCTGAGAATCTGACTCCTCCCCGGACCCCCTGACTCGTGTCCCCCACATGTCCGCACCCCACTGTCACGGCTCATGCAGCTTTCGGAGAACTCCTCTTGTCTGGACTGGGCAGTTTTGTTATTTGTCTGTACAGCGCTGTGGTATATGCAGGTGTTGTATACAGATTGTATTACAGTACAGCGTATATGGCTGGTGCTCCAGTGTAGACACATCGCACCTCACCTCTTCTTCTTCATATTATAGGAGCCGGAGAGTCCGGGAAAAGCACCATCGTAAAACAGATGAAGTAAGTAGAACACGTACTACCGCCACTATATGGAGAGAAGTATGTGCCCCCTCCACATTCCACCCCTATTCCAAATCCACAGATATCAACATGGAATTGAAATGGAAGATTTCTCTTCACTGGAACCAAGAGGCCAACCCCTGAATAACACCCCTTAGTATCACCCCTCCTCCACCAAACGGTACAGCTGGCACACGGTAGTCAGGCGGGTAACAATCACCAAACCCAAACTGATCCGTCAGATAAAGAAGTGTGATTGGTCACCGTATAGAACAGGTTTCCTCCAGAGTCCAGTGGTGGCATTGTACATTACACCCTCCATCTGACGCTATACATTGTACATTACACCCCTCCATCTGATACTATACATTGTACATTACACCCTCCATCTGACGCTATATATTGTACATTACACCCCTCCATCTGACACTATATATTGTACATTACACCCCTCCATCTGATACTATACATTGTACATTACACCCTCCATCTGACACTATACATTGTACATTACACCCTCCATCTGACACTATACATTGTACATTACACCCTCCATCTGACACTATACATTGTACATTACACCCCCCATCTGACACTATACATTGTACATTACACCCTCCATCTGACACTATACATTGTACATTACACCCTCCATCTGACACTATACATTGTACATTACACCCCTCCATCTGACGCTATATATTATACATTACACCCCTCCATCTGACGCTATATATTGTACATTACACCCCTCCATCTGACACTATATATTGTACATTACACCCTCCATCTGACGCTATACATTGTACATTACACCCTCCATCTGACGCTATACATTGTACATTACACCCCTCCATCTGATACTATACATTGTACATTACACCCCTCCATCTGACACTATATATTGTACATTACACCCTCCATCTGACACTATATATTGTACATTACACCCCTCCATCTGATACTATACATTGTACATTACACCCTCCATCTGACACTATACATTGTACATTACACCCCTCCATCTGACGCTATACATTGTACATTACACCCCTCCATCTGATACTATACATTGTACATTACACCCTCCATCTGACGCTATATATTGTACATTACACCCCTCCATCTGACACTATATATTGTACATTACACCCCTCCATCTGATACTATACATTGTACATTACACCCTCCATCTGACACTATACATTGTACATTACACCCTCCATCTGATACTATACATTGTACATTACACCCTCCATCTGACACTATACATTGTACATTACACCCCTCCATCTGACACTATATATTGTACATTACACCCCTCCATCTGACACTATATATTGTACATTACACCCCTCCATCTGACGCTATATATTGTACATTACACCCTCCATCTGATACTATACATTGTACATTACACCCTCCATCTGACACTATACATTGTACATTACACCCTCCATCTGACACTATACATTGTACATTACACCCTCCATCTGACGTTATACATTGTACATTACACCCCTCCATCTGACGCTATATATTGTACATTACACCCTCCATCTGACACTATACATTGTACATTACACCCTCCATCTGATACTATACATTGTACATTACACCCTCCATCTGACACTATACATTGTACATTACACCCCTCCATCTGACACTATATATTGTACATTACACCCCTCCATCTGACACTATATATTGTACATTACACCCCTCCATCTGACGCTATATATTGTACATTACACCCTCCATCTGATACTATACATTGTACATTACACCCTCCATCTGACACTATACATTGTACATTACACCCTCCATCTGACACTATACATTGTACATTACACCCTCCATCTGACGTTATACATTGTACATTACACCCCTCCATCTGACGCTATATATTGTACATTACACCCTCCATCTGACGCTATACATTGTACATTACACCCCTCCATCTGACACTATACATTGTACATTACACCCTCCATCTGACACTATACATTGTACATTACACCCCTCCATCTGACACTATATATTGTACATTACACCCCTCCATCTGACACTATATATTGTACATTACACCCCTCCATCTGACGCTATACATTGTACATTACACCCCTCCATCTGACACTATACATTGTACATTACACCCCTCCATCTGACACTATACATTGTACATTACACCCTCCATCTGACACTATATATTGTACATTACACCCCTCCATCTGACGCTATACATTGTACATTACACCCCTCCATCTGACACTATACATTGTACATTGCACCCCCCATCTGACACTATATATTGTACATTACACCCCTCCTTCTGACGTTATACATTGTACATTACACCTCTCCATCTGACGCTATACATTGTACATTACACCCCTCCATCTGACGCTATACATTGTACATTACACCCCTCCATCTGACGCTATACATTGTACATTACACCCCTCCATCTGACGCTATACATTGTACATTACACCCCTCCATCTGACACTATATATTGTACATTACACCCCTCCATCTGACGCTATATATTGTACATTACACTCCTCCATCTGACACTATACATTGTACATTACACCCCTCCATCTGACACTATATATTGTACATTACACCCTCCATCTGACGCTATACATTGTACATTACACCCCTCCATCTGACACTATACATTGTACATTACACCCTCCATCTGATACTATACATTGTACATTACACCCCTCCATCTGACACTATATATTGTACATTACACCCCTCCATCTGACACTATACATTGTACATTACACCCTCCATCTGACACTATACATTGTACATTACACTCCTCCATCTGACGCTATACATTGTACATTACACCCCTCCATCTGACTCTATACATTGTACATTACACCCCTCCATCTGACACTATACATTGTACATTACACCCCTCCATCTGACACTATATATTGTACATTACACCCTCCATCTGACACTATACATTGTACATTACACCCCTCCATCTGACACTATACATTGTACATTACACCCCTCCATCTGACACTATATATTGTACATTACACCCCTCCATCTGACACTATATATTGTACATTACACCCCTCCATCTGACACTATACATTGTACATTACACCCCTCCATCTGACGCTATACATTGTACATTACACTCCTCCATCTGACACTATACATTGTACATTACACCCCTCCATCTGACACTATATATTGTACATTACACCCTCCATCTGACACTATATATTGTACATTACACCCTCCATCTGACACTATATATTGTACATTACACCCCTCCATCTGACACTATATATTGTACATTACACCCCTCCATCTGACACTATATATTGTACATTACACTCCTCCATCTGACGCTATACATTGTACATTACACTCCTCCATCTGACGCTATACATTGTACATTACACCCCTCCATCTGACGCTATATATTGTACATTACACCCCTCCATCTGACACTATATATTGTACATTACACCCCTCCATCTGACACTATACATTGTACATTACACCCCTCCATCTGACACTATATATTGTACATTACACCCCTCCATCTGACACTATACATTGTACATTACACCCCTCCATCTGACACTATACATTGTACATTACACCCCTCCATCTGACGCTATACATTGTACATTACACCCCTCCATCTGACGCTATATATTGTACATTACACCCCTCCATCTGACACTATACATTGTACATTACACCCTCCATCTGACGCTATATATTGTACATTACACCCCTCCATCTGACACTATACATTGTACATTACACCCTCCATCTGACGCTATATATTGTACATTACACCCCTCCATCTGACACTATACATTGTACATTACACCCTCCATCTGACACTATACATTGTACATTACACCCTCCATCTGACACTATATATTGTACATTACACCCCTCCATCTGACACTATACATTGTACATTACACCCTCCATCTGACACTATATATTGTACATTACACCCCTCCATCTGACACTATATATTGTACATTACACCCCTCCATCTGACACTATACATTGTACATTACACCCCTCCATCTGACACTATACATTGTACATTACACCCCTCCATCTGACGCTATACATTGTACATTACACCCTCCATCTGACACTATATATTGTACATTACACCCCTCCATCTGACACTATATATTGTACATTACACCCCTCCATCTGACACTATACATTGTACATTACACCCCTCCATCTGACACTATACATTGTACATTACACCCCTCCATCTGACACTATACATTGTACATTACACCCTCCATCTGACGCTATATATTGTACATTACACCCCTCCATCTGACACTATACATTGTACATTACACCCTCCATCTGACACTATACATTGTACATTACACCCTCCATCTGACACTATATATTGTACATTACACCCCTCCATCTGACACTATACATTGTACATTACACCCTCCATCTGACACTATATATTGTACATTACACCCCTCCATCTGACACTATACATTGTACATTACACCCTCCATCTGACACTATATATTGTACATTACACCCCTCCATCTGACGCTATACATTGTACATTACACCCCTCCATCTGACACTGTATATTGTACATTACACCCCTCCATCTGACACTATATATTGTACATTACACCCCTCCATCTGACACTATACATTGTACATTACACCCTCCATCTGACACTATATATTGTACATTACACCCCTCCATCTGACACTATACATTGTACATTACACCCTCCATCTGACACTATATATTGTACATTACACCCCTCCATCTGACACTATACATTGTACATTACACCCTCCATCTGACACTATATATTGTACATTACACCCCTCCATCTGACACTATATATTGTACATTACACCCCTCCATCTGACACTATACATTGTACATTACACCCCTCCATCTGACACTATACATTGTACATTACACCCCTCCATCTGACGCTATACATTGTACATTACACCCTCCATCTGACACTATATATTGTACATTACACCCCTCCATCTGACACTATACATTGTACATTACACCCTCCATCTGACACTATATATTGTACATTACACCCCTCCATCTGACACTATACATTGTACATTACACCCTCCATCTGACACTATATATTGTACATTACACCCCTCCATCTGACGCTATACATTGTACATTACACCCTCCATCTGATACTATACATTGTACATTACACCCCTCCATCTGACACTGTATATTGTACATTACACCCCTCCATCTGACACTATATATTGTACATTACACCCCTCCATCTGACACTATACATTGTACATTACACCCTCCATCTGACACTATATATTGTACATTACACCCCTCCATCTGACACTATACATTGTACATTACACCCCTCCATCTGACACTATATATTGTACATTACACCCCTCCATCTGACACTATACATTGTACATTACACCCTCCATCTGATACTATACATTGTACATTACACCCCTCCATCTGACACTGTATATTGTACATTACACCCCTCCATCTGACACTATATATTGTACATTACACCCCTCCATCTGACACTATACATTGTACATTACACCCTCCATCTGACACTATATATTGTACATTACACCCCTCCATCTGACACTATACATTGTACATTACACCCTCCATCTGACACTATACATTGTACATTACACCCCTCCATCTGACACTATATATTGTACATTACACCCCTCCATCTGACACTATACATTGTACATTACACCCCTCCATCTGACACTATATATTGTACATTACACCCCTCCATCTGACACTATATATTGTACATTACACCCCTCCATCTGACACTATATATTGTACATTACACCCCTCCATCTGACGCTATATATTGTACATTACACCCTCCATCTGACGCTATACATTGTACATTACACCCCTCCATCTGACACTATACATTGTACATTACACCCTCCATCTGACACTATACATTGTACATTACACCCCTCCATCTGACACTATACATTGTACATTACACCCTCCATCTGACACTATATATTGTACATTACACCCCTCCATCTGACACTATATATTGTACATTACACCCTCCATCTGACACTATATATTGTACATTACACCCCTCCATCTGACGCTATACATTGTACATTACACCCCTCCATCTGACACTGTATATTGTACATTACACCCCTCCATCTGACACTATATATTGTACATTACACCCCTCCATCTGACACTATACATTGTACATTACACCCTCCATCTGACACTATATATTGTACATTACACCCCTCCATCTGACACTATACATTGTACATTACACCCTCCATCTGACACTATACATTGTACATTACACCCCTCCATCTGACACTATACATTGTACATTACACCCCTCCATCTGACACTATACATTGTACATTACACCCCTCCATCTGACACTATACATTGTACATTACACACACATATGTCTCCTACATGAAAATCAGCATAAGAGGGAAAATTACTTTTAGATTTTTTTTTTTGTAGCAGTTTTTGGAAGAAAAAAAATAAACATGACAAGTGTGAACAATTCCGCACGCTTCCCCTCCTGTTTTTTTTTTTTTTTTACTTGTTCCTGGATATTAAACAAGGAAAAATAAAAATGCCATTAAAATAAAGTCTTATCTGTCACCGACCAAAGATGCAAAAATTCATTGAATATCCCAAATGGAAAAAAAAAAAAAAAAGTTATTGACCTGAAAAGCCAAAAAAATGGAATGTGAGCCAGTGGTGACGCGGGGAACATGGCGGACAGCCCTACTTCCTCTCCATACAATGTCTATCTGACCAGTCTCTTTATTCCATGATCACGCACCGCGCTCGCTCTTGTTGTTCTCCAGAATTATCCATCAGGACGGTTACTCCCTCGAGGAATGTCTGGAGTTTATTGCCATTATCTACGGTAACACACTTCAGTCCATGCTGGCGATCGTCAGAGCCATGAACACACTCAACATCCAATATGGTGACCCTGCCCGACAGGTGAGGACACGTCTGGAATAAACTATAGAGGGAGGACTTAGAGCTAGATGACAATGAAGAACCTTGTAGATGTAGCAGGTCCTCAGTGTGCAGCCATCTTGGGGTTGGCGACTGATCTGAGCACCTTCTGTAACTTACCCTTGTCCTCTACTAATTTGTTGATAGTCGTCTCCATCAGGCTGTAACACGAGGGATTTCTAATGTTTCTCATTTTCAGGATGATGCTCGAAAACTCATGCACCTGGCAGACACCATAGATGAAGGCACCATGCCCAAAGAGATGTCAGACATCATCGGCCGCCTGTGGAAGGACACGGGAATCCTGGCATGCTTCGACCGTGCCTCTGAATATCAGCTGAATGACTCAGCAGGATAGTAAGTATCTTCACAGCCCTGCAGTAGACATCACCATGGTCCTACACCGCGGGTTGGTCATGGAAAGTCCAACTGCCCATGTGGTGGTCCACTTACTGTCAGACATATATGAAGAGGGGTCTTTTCTTCTTCAGTTATCTGAATGACTTGGAAAGACTGGTGACCCCAGGGTATGTCCCCACCGAACAAGATGTCCTCAGGTCCAGAGTGAAGACCACTGGTATCATCGAAACACAATTTGGATTAAAAGATCTCAACTTTAGGTAGGTTGGCCATATTGTAGGTAAGTCAGAGGTGCTATACGATGAGGATATAACATGCCAGAACACACACAGTGCTGGGGCAGGCATTTTAGAATAGGGGCCCCAGCGATGTTACCCGTCCTTGGGCCCCAGTCTCAGGCGTCTGCTGAGTTTTCTTGTTCTCCTGAAATGTTTTCCTCTCTTGCAGGATGTTTGATGTGGGAGGTCAGCGATCCGAGCGTAAGAAGTGGATCCATTGCTTTGAAGGCGTCACCTGCATCATCTTTATTGCTGCTCTGAGTGCATACGATATGGTCCTGGTGGAGGATGACGAAGTGGTAAATAACATGACTAGAAGTCTATGGAAACTAGTGGTGTCCACCGAAGCCTGTCCCCATGACTGGCATTATGAGTCCTTAATGACCATATCTGCCCCCATCCTTCAGATATCTAAGCATGGCCATGATGTGAGGTCTAGGGCAATGACAGGTCCTTAATATGGACCAAGCGCCGTCACTTTCAGTTTCTAGGTTCCAGTAGACATCCCCGGTGTGACTCCAAGACTCCTCTCTCTTCTCTTGCAGAACAGAATGCATGAAAGTCTGCACCTCTTCAACAGTATCTGCAACCACCGCTACTTCGCCACAACTTCCATTGTACTTTTCCTCAACAAGAAAGACGTCTTCACAGAAAAGATCAAGAAGGCCCATCTGAGTATCTGCTTCCCGGACTACGATGGTAAGGAGCAGGGGATCTGGGCATGGCCTGGCCCTCTTATCTTGACCCCACACCTTCACGTCTTTACCTTTGTTATCACCAGGACCAAACACATATGACGATGCCGGGAATTACATCAAGACGCAGTTTCTGGAGTTGAATATGCGACGAGATGTGAAGGAAATCTACAGCCACATGACCTGCGCTACCGACACGGAGAACGTCAAATTTGTGTTTGATGCAGTCACAGACATTATCATCAAAGAAAACCTGAAGGACTGCGGTCTGTTCTAAGGAGGTGAGAGACACGACTTAGTTCATTCCCTCTGTCCACCAAGGTCCATGTTAGAAAGCAGGTCAAACTTGCCAGTGAAGCACAGCAGTGGTCAGACCCCACCACGAGACCCCTCTGCTCACGACTACGTATCTAGGAGAGATGTCAATGATTTATTTCAGCTTTTTGGCCGCTCCGATTCTGCGTGGCTCAGAAGTTCATCCACATGGCTAGTATTTGGTGGTATTGCCTTTACATTGTCTACCTTAGGTCAGACGTTGTGACTCGTCGGCCACGAGCTTCTCACTGTAAGTGGTTGGGACGTTGGCGCGGGTGTAGCTGGGTCACATCTGGCCTCCTACTTCTGGGATTGAGGTCGGCCACTCCATTACCTTCACTTTGAACATATGTTTGGGGTCATTCGTTGTCCACTTGGAAGACCCATTAACGTCCTGGCTGACGTCTTGAGATGTTGCTCCAGCATTTCTTCATCATTTTCCTTCCTTATAATATCTTCTATTTCGTGCATTATAAGAAATGTGAGGAAAGAAATAAAAGCTGAAATAAATGGTTGTCTCCAGTCTGACGTGTCACATTCTGGAGATACAGAAGTGATCAAAACTGACCGACGAGAAGGAAATGGACAAACCCCTGTAGAGGTTGGGGGGCTTCACCTGTCCCCAGTGCTCCGTTGTCCCATGCCATGACCCCATTGCCAGAAGTTGTGCACTCCATGTGACCAATCAGTGGCCTCCGTGATCAGTGACATCACTAGTTCCTTACCTGATTGATCTCGGCGGTCACGTCAGGCATGAGACTTCTGGCAATGAGGATATGGCGTGAGACCAAACAGACATCAGTGGCCGTCCATGGGGTGGACAGGTGAGTATGATTTGGTTTTTTGATCCTCCCCTGGCCTCCACAAGGCTTTGTCCAATTCCTGATAATCACGTGTATCCCCGACGTCAGATCTAGCGGTGATCTCTGCTGATTTGCTGCAGTTATAACTTGCCGCGCACCCGTTTGATCCCTACAGCGTTGGCCGCATGTGCACTGCTGTCCTCAGCCTAAGATTCACATGGTCAGGTACCTGATGCTGCTGAAGATGTGAAATTCTAACTTCTTCCCGAAGCGATTTCACAATGACACTAAAGCTAAACCCCAACTGCAGAACAGCATGGTAGTGGCCCAAACTGAGCAACAGGTTCCCTTTAATTATTTTCAAACCCCAGAACAGCCCTTTAAGTATGGCCTTGGTAGGGCAGTTTACAGCTCAGAATCAGTGAAGTCAATAAGAGTGGGTGGGGCTGTGACAACCTCTACATCGGGGGTAGGGAACCTCTCCAGCTGCTGAGAAACTACAACTCCCAGCATGCTCCATTCACTTCCATGGGAGTTCCAAGAACAGCAGAACAAGTATGCATGCTGGGAATTGTAGTTTTGCAATAGCTGGAGAGCCGTACGTTCCCTACCCCTGCTCTACATCATCACAGTGTCAGTGGTGCAGACTCCTTGTTGATGGTTTCTTCTCCCGGTACGCTATGATCTCCCACAAGTACCTGTTGTACCGTTATACGGAGGTTGTCCTGTGTGTCTGACGCCCCGGATGCCCTCCTGACCTTTTTAATCTTGTTCAAATATCCCGTCCTGCCAAACAAGACGCGTTGTCGCCTGCGCACGTGGTGGGAGCTGCAATAACCTGCTAGGAACATGCTGATCAGGACACACACTCCATTACACAAGGTTCCCGCTAACAATGGACACACTTACACAACCAAGGCGACAAAGGGATAAAATACGAGAAATTCCACCGACAGATTCCTTCCTAATAACAGGCGATTCCTCAGTCACTGCCAAATCGGGAGCAATCGCCTCTGAGCTCCCACAATGCACGGCCCTCTACCAGCAGAAGTGTGAGCGCAGCTCCGGAGGTGACGGTCTTGTCTTATGTTTTCTATTATTTCTATTTCAGATCTCTGCAGAATCTCTCTCGCCCTTCCACCCCAAAAAGCCTCAGAACAAGGAGCACGATATTCTCCCGCTCCTCCAAGGAGAAATGAAACGTCTTATTGTTTGATCCAACAGAGTTTAGGGGTGTAGATAAGACAGAGCTCCGTAGGCCCTGCCGCAGCCCCCGCACATTAGGACTTGTAGAAGGTAGCGCTGTTAGCAGATGTCCGGACGCCAGCAGTAGACGCTCAGCGCACCGTTCTCCTCCATCATTGTCTCAGCAGAAGATCGGACGACTGCAGAGCGGTGAATATCTCAGGACACACAAAGCGACACCGGAGACAGCACTGATCCCCAGGTTAAAGGGACATCTCCGGGCGGGGGCTGCCAGTCTGTTTAAAATGCACTTTTTGTTTAGCAGCCTGGAGAACACCTCGCAATGTGGCCCTGTAACATCCCAGGAGGGTCAGTGCTGCTCTGTAATACACAGGGGCCCCATATCTGGAGCCCCATCACAAGGCGGCTCTGTCCTATTCCCACATATACTTTTCTATTACACTGACCCCCCCAGCACCCCAGTCTCTGCACCATGTTGCACCGTGTATTTGCTGCATATCATTGGGTGGACCCGCTGTGCCCCTAGTTGTTAACCCTTTGCTGTTCCTCAATGTATGTATTTTTATAAAGTGAAATCACTTTCCGCTCCCCCCATTTCTGGGTCCGTGGCCCCTTGTACAGTTAGTCTGTAGCTGTTTGATGCCAGGCTTCATATACAATAAATGCCAATGTTAGGTGGAATGATGTCATGCACTGCTTGTCTTCTTATTGGTCAGGACCATCTAAGAGGAGAAAACAATGCACACCTAGAGGTCAGGAGGAGAACTACATGGCTCTGGATACTGCTGCAGGTAGAGGCGAGTCCCTACACAAGAACAGTATACAGCTGGGGTGCACACTGAAAGCAGCGAGACCC
This sequence comes from Leptodactylus fuscus, assembly GCF_031893055.1. Taxonomy (NCBI): domain Eukaryota; kingdom Metazoa; phylum Chordata; class Amphibia; order Anura; family Leptodactylidae; genus Leptodactylus; species Leptodactylus fuscus. The sequence goes on along the minus strand of NC_134273.1, from coordinate 91,167,585 downwards.
TACACAAGAACAGTATACAGCTGGGGTGTACACTGAAAGCAGCGAGTCCCTACACAAGAGCAGTATACAGCTGGGGTGTACACTGAAAGCAGCGAGACCCTACACAAGAACAGTATACAGCTGGGGTGCACACTGAAAGCAGCGAGACCCTACACAAGAACAGTATACAGCTGGTGTGCACACTGAAAGCAGCGAGACCCTACACAAGAACAGTATACAGCTGGGGTGTACACTGAAAGCAGCGAGTCCCTACACAAGAACAGTATACAGCTGGGGTGCACACTGAAAGCAGCGAGTCTCTACACAAGAACAGTATACAGCTGGGGTGCACACTGAAAGCAGCGAGACCCTACACAAGAACAGTATACAGCTGGGGTGTACACTGAAAGCAGCGAGTCCCTACACAAGAACAGTATACAGCTGGGGTGCACACTGAAAGCAGCGAGACCCTACACAAGAACAGTATACAGCTGGGGTGTACACTGAAAGCAGCGAGTCCCTACACAAGAACAGTATACAGCTGGGGTGCACACTGAAAGCAGCGAGACCCTACACAAGAACAGTATACAGCTGGGGTGTACACTGAAAGCAGCGAGTCCCTACACTAGAACTGTATACAGCTGGGGTGAACACAGAAAGCAGTGAGTCCCTACACAAGAACAGTATACAGCTGGGGTGCACACTGAAAGCAGTGAGTCCCTACACAAGAACAGTATACAGCTGGGGTGCACACTGAAAGCAGTGAGTCCCTACACAAGAGCAGTATACAGCTGGGGTGTACACTGAAAGCAGCGAGTCCCTACACAAGAACAGTATACAGCTGGGGTGCACACTGAAAGCAGTGAGTCCCTACACAAGAGCAGTATACAGCTGGGGTGCACACTGAAAGCAGTGAGTCCCTACACAAGAACAGTATACAGCTGGGGTGCACACTGAAAGCAGCGAGTCCCTACACAAGAACAGTATACAGCTGGGGTGCACACTGAAAGCAGTGAGTCCCTACACAAGAACAGTATACAGCTGGGGTGCACACTGAAAGCAGTGAGTCCCTACACAAGAACAGTATACAGCTGGGGTGTACACAGAAAGCAGTGAGTCCCTACACAAGAACAGTATACAGCTGGTGTGCACACTGAAAGCAGCGAGTCTCTACACAAGAACAGTATACAGCAGGGGTGCACACTGAAAGCAGCGAGTCCCTACACAAGAACAGTATACAGCTGGTGTGCACACTAAAAGCAGCGAGTCCCTACACAAGAACAGTATACAGCTGGGGTGCACACAGAAAGCAGTGAGTCCCTACACAAGAACAGTATACAGCTGGGGTGCACACTGAAAGCAGCGAGTCCCTACACAAGAGCAGTATACAGATGGGATGCACACTGAAAGCAGCGAGTCCCTACACAAGAACAGTATACAGCTGGGGTGCACACAGAAAGCAGTGAGTCCCTACACAAGAACAGTATACAGCTGGGGTGCACACAGAAAGCAGTGAGTCCCTACACAAGAACAGTATACAGCTGGGGTGCACACTGAAAGCAGCGAGTCCCTACACAAGAACAGTATACAGCTGGGGTGCACACAGAAACCAGTGAGTCCCTACACAAGAACAGTATACAGCTGGGGTGCACACTGAAAGCAGTGAGTCCCTACACAAGAGCAGTATACAGATGGGATGCACACTGAAAGCATCGAGTCCCTACACAAGAACAGTATACAGCCGTGGTGCACACAGAAAGCAGTGAGTCCCTACACAAGAACAGTATACAGCTGGGGTGCACACTGAAAGCAGCGAGTCCCTACACAAGAACAGTATACAGCTGGGGTGCACACAGAAAGCAGCGAGTCCCTACACAAAAACAGTATACATATGGGATGCACACTGAAAGCAGCGAGTCCCTACACAAGAACAGTATACAGCAGGGGTGCACACAGAAAGCAGCGAGTCCCTACACAAGAACAGTATACAGCTGGGGTGCACACTGAAAGCAGTGAGTCCCTACACAAGAACAGTATACAGATGGGATGTACACTGAAAGCAGCGAGTCCCTACACAAGAACAGTATACAGATGGGATGTACACTGAAAGCAGTGAGTCCCTACACAAGAACAGTATACAGCTGGGGTGCACACTGAAAGCAGCGAGTCCCTACACAAGAACAGTATACAGATGGGATGCACAAAGAAAGTAGCGAGTCCCAACACAAGAACAGTATACAGCTGGGGTGCACACAGAAAGCAGTGAGTCCCAACACAAGAACAGTATACAGATGGGATGCACACAGAAAGCAGCGAGTCCCTACAGAAGAATAGTATACAGCTTGGGTGCACAGAGAAAGCAGTGAGTCCCTACACAAGAACAGTATACAGATGGGATGCACACTGAAAGCAGCGAGTCCCTACATAAGAACAGTATACAGATGGGATGCACACTGAAAGCAGCGAGTCCCTACACAAGAACAGTATACAGATGGGATGCACACTGAAAGCAGCGAGTCCCTACACAAGAACAGTATACAGCTGGGGTGCACACTGAAAGCAGCGAGTCCCTACACAAGAACAGTATACAGCAGGGGTGCACACAGAAAGCAGCGAGTCCCTACACTAGAACAGTATACAGCTGGTGTGCACACTGAAAGCAGCGAGTCCCTACACAAGAACAGTATACAGCTGGGGTGCACACTGAAAGCAGCGAGTCCCTACACAAGAACAGTATACAGCTGGGGTGCACACAGAAAGCAGCGAGTCCCTACACTAGAACAGTATACAGCTGGTGTGCACACTGAAAGCAGAGAGTCCCTACACAAGAACAGTATACATATGGGATGCACAGTGAAAGCAGCGAGTCCCTACACAAGAACAGTATACAGCTGGGGTGCACACTGAAAGCAGCGAGTCCCTACACAAGAACTGTATACAGCTGGGGTGCACACTGAAAGCAGCGAGTCCCTACACAAGAACAGTATACAGCAGGGGTGCACACTGAAAGCAGCGAGTCCCTACACAAGAACAGTATACAGCAGGGGTGCACACTGAAAGCAGTGAGTCCCTACACAAGAACAGTATACAGCTGGGGTGTACACAGAAAGCAGTGAGTCCCTACACAAGAACAGTATACAGCTGGGGTGCACACTGAAAGCAGCGAGTCCCTACACTAGAACAGTATACAGCTGGGGTGCACACAGAAAGCAGCGAGTCCCTACACAAGAACAGTATACAGCTGGGGTGTACACAGAAAGCAGTGAGTCCCTACACAAGAACAGTATACAGCTGGGGTGCACACTGAAAGCAGTGAGTCCCTACACAAGAACAGTATACAGCCGTGGTGCACACAGAAAACAGCGAGTCTCTACACAAGAACAGTATACAGCTGGGGTGCACACAGAAAGCAGTGAGTCCCTACACAAGAACAGTATACAGCTGGGGTGTACACTGAAAGCAGCGAGTCCCTACACTAGAACTGTATACAGCTGGGGTGTACACTGAAAGCAGCGAGTCCCTACACAAGAACAGTATACAGCAGGGATGCACACTGAAAGCAGTGAGTCCCTACACAAGAACAGTATACAGCAGGGGTGCACACAGAAAGCAGCGAGTCCCTACACAAGAACAGTATACAGCTGGGGTGCACACTGAAAGCAGTGAGTCCCTACACAAGAACAGTATACAGCTGGGGTGTACACAGAAAGCAGTGAGTCCCTACACAAGAACAGTATACAGCTGGGGTGCACACTGAAAGCAGCGAGTCCCTACACTAGAACAGTATACAGCTGGGGTGCACACAGAAAGCAGTGAGTCCCTACACAAGAACAGTATACAGCTGGGGTGTACACAGAAAGCAGTGAGTCCCTACACAAGAACAGTATACAGCTGGGGTGCACACTGAAAGCAGTGAGTCCCTACACAAGAACAGTATACAGCCGTGGTGCACACAGAAAACAGCGAGTCTCTACACAAGAACAGTATACAGCTGGGGTGCACACAGAAAGCAGTGAGTCCCTACACAAGAACAGTATACAGCTGGGGTGTACACTGAAAGCAGCAAGTCCCTACACTAGAACTGTATACAGCTGGGGTGTACACTGAAAGCAGCGAGTCCCTACACAAGAACAGTTTACAGCAGGGATGCACACTGAAAGCAGCGAGTCCCTACACAAGAACAGTATACAGCAGGGGTGCACACAGAAAGCAGCGAGTCCCTACACAAGAACAGTATACAGCTGGGGTGCACACTGAAAGCAGTGAGTCCCTACACAAGAACAGTATACAGCTGGGGTGCACACAGAAAGCAGTGAGTCCCTACACAAGAACAGTATACAGCTGTGGTGCACACAGAAAACAGCGAGTCTCTACACAAGAACAGTATACAGCTGGGGTGCACACAGAGAGTATCACTTCCCTATAAAAGAACTGTATACTGCAACGATGGACACAGAGAGGAGCGAGTCCCTACATAAGGGCAATACCTGGCACCTCTGCTTGGCTGCAATGTGATGTTGCATATATAGTATATCCGCCATGACCAGGGGTATCATCGCTCCTGTGCAGTTCATGCCGCAGCTGATGCCATTACTTCAGATTTGCACTAGATGGCAGCAGAGCTCACGTGATACAGGCAGTAGTCAGTGTTGCGGGTCTAGTGTAAGTGCTGAGAGCGATCGCAACAACACGAAACACATCCCAGTGCCCCTCACTGCATTATACCCCAATCATAGGAGCCGAGTATATACCCACAATATCTCATATCTGCTCCATGACCAGAGTTCTGTATATACCACCAGCAATCCCAGGCCTCCATCTTATATCACTGACCCCGGGAGGCCTCCATCTTATATCACTGACCCCGGGAGGCCTCCATCTTATATCACTGACCCCGGGAGGCCTCCATCTTATATCACTGACCCCGGGAGGCCTCCATCTTATATCACTGACCCCGGGAGGCCTCCATCTTATATCACTGACACCGGGAGGCCTCCATCTTATATCACTGACCCCGGGAGGCCTCCATCTTATATCAGTGACACCGGGAGGCCTCCATCTTATATCACTGACACCGGGAGACCTCCATCTTATATCACTGACACCGGGAGGCCTCCATCTTATATCACTGACACCGGGAGGCCTCCATCTTATATCACTGACACCGGGAGGCCTCCATCTTATATCACTGACACCGGGAGGCCTCCATCTTATATCAGTGACCCCAGGAGGCCTCCATCTTATATCACTGACACCGGGGGGCTCCATCTTATATCACTGACACCGGGAGGCCTCCATCTTATATCACTGACACCGGGAGGCCTCCATCTTATATCACTGACACCGGGGGGCCTCCATCTTATATCAGTGACACCGGGAGGCCTCCATCTTATATCAGTGACACCGGGAGGCCTCCATCTTATATCACTGACCCCGGGAGGCCTCCATCTTATATCACTGACCCCGGGAGGCCTCCATCTTATATCACTGACCCCGGGAGGCCTCCATCTTATATCACTGACCCCGGGAGGCCTCCATCTTATATCACTGACACCGGGGGGCCTCCATCTTATATCACTGACACCGGGAGGCCTCCATCTTATATCAGTGACACCGGGAGGCCTCCATCTTATATCACTGACACCGGGAGACCTCCATCTTATATCACTGACACCGGGAGGCCTCCATCTTATATCACTGACCCCGGGAGGCCTCCATCTTATATCACTGACACCGGGGCCTCCATCTTATATCACTGACCCCGGGAGGCCTCCATCTTATATCACTGACACCGGGAGGCCTCCATCTTATATCACTGACACCGGAAGGCCTCCATCTTATATCAGTGACACCGGGAGGCCTCCATCTTATATCACTGACACCGGGAGACCTCCATCTTATATCACTGACACCGGGAGGCCTCCATCTTATATCACTGACACCAGGAGGCCTCCATCTTATATCAGTGACCCCAGGAGGCCTCCATCTTATATCACTGACACCGGGAGGCCTCCATCTTATATCACTGACCCCGGGAGGCCTCCATCTTATATCACTGACACCGGGAGGCCTCCATCTTATATCACTGACCCCGGGAGGCCTCCATCTTATATCACTGACACCGGGGCCTCCATCTTATATCACTGACACCGGGAGGCCTCCATCTTATATCACTGACACCGGAAGGCCTCCATCTTATATCAGTGACACCGGGAGGCCTCCATCTTATATCACTGACACCGGGAGGCCTCCATCTTATATCACTGACCCCGGGAGGCCTCCATCTTATATCACTGACACCGGGAGGCCTCCATCTTATATCAGTGACCCCAGGAGGCCTCCATCTTATATCACTGACACCGGGAGGCCTCCATCTTATATCAGTGACCCCAGGAGGCCTCCATCTTATATCAGTGACACCGGGAGGCCTCCATCTTATATCACTGACACCGGGAGGCCTCCATCTTATATCAGTGACACCGGGAGGCCTCCATCTTATATCACTGACCCCGGGAGGCCTCCATCTTATATCAGTGACACCGGGAGGCCTCCATCTTATATCACTGACACCGGGAGGCCTCCATCTTATATCACTGACACCGGGAGGCCTCCATCTTATATCACTGACCCCAGGAGGCCTCCATCTTATATCACTGACACCGGGAGGCCTCCATCTTATATCACTGACACCGGGAGACCTCCATCTTATATTACTGACACCGGGAGACCTCCATCTTATATCAGTGACACCGGGAGGCCTCCATCTTATATCAGTGACCCCAGGAGGCCTCCATCTTATATCAGTGACACCGGGAGGCCTCCATCTTATATCACTGACCCCGGGAGGCCTCCATCTTATATCAGTGACACCGGGAGGCCTCCATCTTATATCAGTGACACCGGGAGGCCTCCATCTTATATCAGTGACACCGGGAGGCCTCCATCTTATATCAGTGACACCGGGAGGCCTCCATCTTATATCAGTGACAACGGGAGGCCTCCATCTTATATCACTGACCCCGGGAGGCCTCCATCTTATATCAGTGACACCGGGAGGCCTCCATCTTATATCACTGACACCGGGAGGCCTCCATCTTATATCACTGACCCCGGGAGGCCTCCATCTTATATCACTGACCCCGGGAGGCCTCCATCTTATATCACTGACCCCGGGAGGCCTCCATCTTATATCACTGACCCCGGGAGGCCTCCATCTTATATCACTGACACCGGGGGGCCTCCATCTTATATCACTGACACCGGGAGGCCTCCATCTTATATCAGTGACACCGGGAGGCCTCCATCTTATATCACTGACACCGGGAGGCCTCCATCTTATATCACTGACACCGGGAGGCCTCCATCTTATATCACTGACACCGGGAGGCCTCCATCTTATATCAGTGACACCGGGAGGCCTCCATCTTATATCACTGACACCGGGAGGCCTCCATCTTATATCACTGACCCCGGGAGGCCTCCATCTTATATCACTGACCCCGGGAGGCCTCCATCTTATATCACTGACCCCGGGAGGCCTCCATCTTATATCACTGACCCCGGGAGGCCTCCATCTTATATCACTGACACCGGGGGGCCTCCATCTTATATCACTGACACCGGGAGGCCTCCATCTTATATCAGTGACACCGGGAGGCCTCCATCTTATATCACTGACACCGGGAGACCTCCATCTTATATCACTGACACCGGGAGGCCTCCATCTTATATCACTGACACCGGGAGGCCTCCATCTTATATCACTGACCCCGGGAGGCCTCCATCTTATATCACTGACACCGGGAGGCCTCCATCTTATATCAGTGACCCCAGGAGGCCTCCATCTTATATCACTGACACCGGGAGGCCTCCATCTTATATCAGTGACCCCAGGAGGCCTCCATCTTATATCAGTGACACCGGGAGGCCTCCATCTTATATCACTGACACCGGGAGGCCTCCATCTTATATCAGTGACACCGGGGGGCCTCCATCTTATATCAGTGACACCGGGAGGCCTCCATCTTATATCAGTGACCCCAGGAGGCCTCCATCTTATATCACTGACCCCGGGAGGCCTCCATCTTATATCACTGACACCGGGAGGCCTCCATCTTATATCACTGACCCCGGAAGGCCTCCATCTTATATCACTGACCCCGGGAGGCCTCCATCTTATATCACTGACCCCGGGAGGCCTCCATCTTATATCACTGACCCCGGAAGGCCTCCATCTTATATCACTGACCCCGGAAGGCCTCCATCTTATATCACTGACCCCGGGAGGCCTCCATCTTATATCACTGACACCGGGAGGCCTCCATCTTATATCAGTGACACCGGGAGGCCTCCATCTTATATCACTGACACCGGGAGGCCTCCATCTTATATCACTGACCCCGGGAGGCCTCCATCTTATATCAGTGACACCGGGAGGCCTCCATCTTATATCAGTGACCCCAGGAGGCCTCCATCTTATATCACTGACACCGGGAGGCCTCCATCTTATATCAGTGACCCCAGGAGGCCTCCATCTTATATCACTGACCCCGGGAGGCCTCCATCTTATATCAGTGACACCGGGAGGCCTCCATCTTATATCACTGACACCGGGAGGCCTCCATCTTATATCACTGACCCCGGGAGGCCTCCATCTTATATCAGTGACACCGGGAGGCCTCCATCTTATATCACTGACACCGGGAGACCTCCATCTTATATCACTGACACCGGGAGGCCTCCATCTTATATCACTGACACCGGGAGGCCTCCATCTTATATCACTGACCCCGGGAGGCCTCCATCTTATATCACTGACACCAGGAGGCCTCCATCTTATATCACTGACACCGGGAGGCCTCCATCTTATATCAGTGACCCCAGGAGGCCTCCATCTTATATCACTGACACCGGGAGGCCTCCATCTTATATCACTGACCCCGGGAGGCCTCCATCTTATATCAGTGACACCAGGAGGCCTCCATCTTATATCACTGACACCGGGAGGCCTCCATCTTATATCAGTGACCCCAGGAGGCCTCCATCTTATATCACTGACACCGGGAGGCCTCCATCTTATATCACTGACCCCGGGAGGCCTCCATCTTATATCACTGACACCGGGAGGCCTCCATCTTATATCAGTGACACCGGGAGGCCTCCATCTTATATCACTGACACCGGGAGGCCTCCATCTTATATCAGTGACACCGGGAGGCCTCCATCTTATATCAGTGACACCGGGAGGCCTCCATCTTATATCACTGACACCGGAAGGCCTCCATCTTATATCAGTGACACCGGGAGGCCTCCATCTTATATCACTGACCCCGGGAGGCCTCCATCTTATATCACTGACACCGGGAGGCCTCCATCTTATATCACTGACCCCAGGAGGCCTCCATCTTATATCACTGACCCCGGGAGGCCTCCATCTTATATCACTGACCCCGGGAGGCCTCCATCTTATATCACTGACACCGGGAGGCCTCCATCTTATATCAGTGACCCCGGGAGGCCTCCATCTTATATCACTGACACCGGGAGACCTCCATCTTATATCACTGACCCCGGGAGGCCTCCATCTTATATCACTGACCCCGGGAGGCCTCCATCTTATATCACTGACCCCAGGAGGCCTCCATCTTATATCACTGACACCGGGAGGCCTCCATCTTATATCACTGACACCGGGAGACCTCCATCTTATATCACTGACACCGGGAGGCCTCCATCTTATATCACTGACCCCGGGAGGCCTCCATCTTATATCACTGACCCTGGGAGGCCTCCATCTTATATCAGTGACACCGGGAGGCCTCCATCTTATATCACTGACACCGGGAGGCCTCCATCTTATATCACTGACACCGGGAGGCCTCCATCTTATATCAGTGACACCGGGAGGCCTCCATCTTATATCACTGACACCGGGAGGCCTCCATCTTATATCACTGACACCGGGGCCTCCATCCAGAGCTTACAATCTATGAGGAGATAGAGAGGAGGACACAAGAGGAGTGAGGACCCCGCTCACAAGAGCTTACAATCTATGGGGAGATAGAGAGGAGGACACAGGAGGAGAGAGGACCCCGCTCACAAGAGCTTACAATCTATGGGGAGATAGAGAAGACACAAGAGGAGTGAGGACCCCGCTCACAAGAGCTTACAATCTATGAGGAGATAGAGAGGACACAAGAGGAGTGAGGACCCCGCTCACAAGAGCTTACAATCTATGAGGAGATAGAGAAGACACAAGAGGAGTGAGGACCCCGCTCACAAGATCTTACAATCTATGAGGAGATAGAGAGGACACAAGAGGAGTGAGGACCCCGCTCACAAGATCTTACAATCTATGAGGAGATAGAGAGGACACAAGAGGAGAGAGGACCCCGCTCACAAGAGCTTACAATCTATGGGGAGATAGAGAGGACACAAGAGGAGTGAGGACCCCGCTCACAAGAGCTTACAATCTATGGGGAGATAGAGAGGACACAAGAGGAGTGAGGACCCCGCTCACAAGAGCTTACAATCTATGGGGAGATAGAGAGGAGGACACAAGAGGAGTGAGGACCCCGCTCACAAGAGTTTACAATCTATGGGGAGATAGAGAGGACACAGGAGGAGTGAGGACCCCGCTCACAAGAGCTTACAATCTATGGGGAGATAGAGAGGACAGAAGAGGAGTGAGGACCCCGCTCACAAGAGCTTACACTCTATGGGGAGATAGAGAGGAGGACACAAGAGGAGTGAGGACCCCGCTCACAAGAGTTTACAATCTATGGGGAGATAGAGAGGACACAGGAGGAGTGAGGACCCCGCTCACAAGAGCTTACAATCTATGGGGAGATAGAGAGGACACAAGAGGAGAGAGGACCCCGCTCACAAGAGCTTACAATCTATGGGGAGATAGAGAGGAGGACACAAGAGGAGTGAGGACCCCGCTCACAAGAGCTTACAATCTATGAGGAGATAGAGAGGAGGACACAAGAGGAGTGAGGACCCCGCTCACAAGAGCTTACAGTCTATGGGGAGATAGAGAGGACACAGGAGGAGTGAGGACCCCGCTCACAAGAGCTTACAATCTATGGGGAGATAGAGAGGACAGAAGAGGAGTGAGGACCCCGCTCACAAGAGCTTACAATCTATGGGGAGATAGAGAGGACAGAAGAGGAGTGAGGACCCCGCTCACAAGAGCTTACAATCTATGAGGAGATAGAGAGGACACAAGAGGAGTGAGGACCCTGCTCACAAGAGCTTACAATCTATGAGGAGATAGAGAGGACACAAGAGGAGTGAGGACCCCGCTCACAAGAGCTTACAATCTATGGGGAGATAGAGAGGACACAGGAGGAGTGAGGACCCCGCTCACAAGAGCTTACAATCTATGGGGAGATAGAGAGGACACAGGAGGAGTGAGGACCCCGCTCACAAGAGCTTACAATCTATGGGGAGATAGAGAGGAGGACACAAGAGGAGTGAGGACCCCGCTCACAAGAGCTTACAATCTATGGGGAGATAGAGAGGACAGAAGAGGAGTGAGGACCCCGCTCACAAGAGCTTACAATCTATGAGGAGATAGAGAGGACACAAGAGGAGTGAGGACCCCGCTCACAAGAGCTTACAATCTATGAGGGGATAGAGAGGACACAGGAGGAGTGAGGACCCCGCTCACAAGAGCTTACAATCTATGGGGAGATAGAGAGGACAGAAGAGGAGTGAGGACCCCGCTCACAAGAGCTTACAATCTATGGGGAGATAGAGAGGACACAAGAGGAGTGAGGACCCCGCTCACAAGAGCTTACAATCTATGGGGAGATAGAGAGGACAGAAGAGGAGTGAGGACCCCGCTCACAAGAGCTTACAATCTATGAGGAGATAGAGAGGAGGACACAGGAGGAGTGAGGACCCCGCTCACAAGAGCTTACAATCTATGGGGAGATAGAGAGGACACAAGAGGAGTGAGGACCCCGCTCACAAGAGCTTACAATCTATGAGGGGATAGAGAGGACACAAGAGGAGAGAGGACCCCGCTCACAAGAGCTTACAATCTATGGGGAGATAGAGAGGACACAAGAGGAGTGAGGACCCCGCTCACAAGAGCTTACAATCTATGAGGAGATAGAGAGGAGGACACAGGAGGAGTGAGGACCCCGCTCACAAGAGCTTACAATCTATGAGGAGATAGAGAGGACACAAGAGGAGTGAGGACCCCGCTCACAAGAGCTTACAATCTATGAGGAGATAGAGAGGACACAAGAGGAGTGAGGACCCCGCTCACAAGAGCTTACACTCTATGAGGAGATAGAGAGGAGGACACAAGAGGAGTGAGGACCCCGCTCACAAGAGCTTACAATCTATGAGGGGATAGAGAGGAGGACACAAGAGGAGTGAGGACCCCGCTCACAGGAGCTTACAATCTATGAGGAGATAGAGAGGACACAAGAGGAGTGAGGACCCCGCTCACAAGAGCTTACAATCTATGGGGAGATAGAGAGGACACAAGAGGAGTGAGGACCCCGCTCACAAGAGCTTACACTCTATGGGGAGATAGAGAGGAGGACACAGGAGGAGTGAGGACCCCGCTCACAGGAGCTTACAATCTATGGGGAGATAGAGAGGAGAACACAAGAGGAGTGAGGACCCCGCTCACAAGAGCTTACAATCTATGAGGAGATAAGAGAGGACACAGGAGGAGTGAGGACCCCGCTCACAGGAGCTTACAATCTATGAGGAGATAGAGAGGAGGACACAAGAGGAGTGAGGACCCCGCTCACAAGATCTTACAATCTATGAGGAGATAAGAGAGGACACAGGAGGAGTGAGGACCCCGCTCACAGGAGCTTACAATCTATGAGGAGATAGAGAGGAGGACACAAGAGGAGTGAGGACCCCGCTCACAAGAGCTTACAATCTATGAGGAGATAGAGAGGACACAAGAGGAGTGAGGACCCCGCTCACAAGAGCTTACAATCTATGGGGAGATAGAGAGGACACAGGAGGAGTGAGGACCCCGCTCACAAGAGCTTACAATCTATGGGGAGATAGAGAGGAGGACACAAGAGGAGTGAGGACCCCGCTCACAAGAGCTTACACTCTATGGGGAGATAGAGAGGACACAAGAGGAGTGAGGACCCCGCTCACAAGAGCTTACAATCTATGGGGAGATAGAGAGGACAGAAGAGGAGTGAGGACCCCGCTCACAAGAGCTTACAATCTATGAGGGGATAGAGAGGACACAAGAGGAGAGAGGACCCCGCTCACAAGAGCTTACAATCTATGGGGAGATAGAGAGGACACAAGAGGAGTGAGGACCCCGCTCACAAGAGCTTACAATCTATGAGGAGATAGAGAGGACACAAGAGGAGAGAGGACCCCGCTCACAAGAGCTTACAATCTATGAGGGGATAGAGAGGACACAGGAGGAGTGAGGACCCCGCTCACAAGAGCTTACAATCTATGGGGAGATAGAGAGGACACAAGAGGAGTGAGGACCCCGCTCACAAGAGCTTACAATCTATGGGGAGATAGAGAGGACAGAAGAGGAGTGAGGACCCCGCTCACAAGAGCTTACAATCTATGAAGGGATAGAGAGGACACAAGAGGAGAGAGGACCCCGCTCACAAGAGCTTACAATCTATGAGGAGATAGAGAGGACACAAGAGGAGTGAGGACCCTGCTCACAAGAGCTTACAATCTATGGGGAGATAGAGAGGACACAAGAGGAGTGAGGACCCCGCTCACAAGAGCTTACAATCTATGAGGAGATAGAGAGGACACAAGAGGAGTGAGGACCCCGCTCACAAGAGCTTACAATCTATGAGGAGATAGAGAGGACACAAGAGGAGTGAGGACCCCGCTCACAAGAGCTTACACTCTATGAGGAGATAGAGAGGAGGACACAAGAGGAGTGAGGACCCCGCTCACAAGAGCTTACAATCTATGAGGGGATAGAGAGGAGGACACAAGAGGAGTGAGGACCCCGCTCACAGGAGCTTACAATCTATGAGGAGATAGAGAGGACACAAGAGGAGTGAGGACCCCGCTCACAAGAGCTTACAATCTATGGGGAGATAGAGAGGACACAAGAGGAGTGAGGACCCCGCTCACAAGAGCTTACACTCTATGGGGAGATAGAGAGGACACAAGAGGAGTTGAGGACCCCGCTCACAAGAGCTTACAATCTATGGGGAGATAGAGAGGACACAAGAGGAGTTGAGGACCCCGCTCACAAGAGCTTACACTCTATGGGGAGATAGAGAGGACACAAGAGGAGTTGAGGACCCCGCTCACAAGAGCTTACAATCTATGGGGAGATAGAGAGGACACAAGAGGAGTGAGGACCCCGCTCACAAGAGCTTACAATCTATGGGGAGATAGAGAGGAGGACACAGGAGGAGTGAGGACCCCGCTCACAAGAGCTTACAATCTATGGGGAGATAGAGAGGAGGACACAGGAGGAGTGAGGACCCCGCTCACAGGAGCTTACAATCTATGGGGAGATAGAGAGGAGAACACAAGAGGAGTGAGGACCCCGCTCACAAGAGCTTACAATCTATGAGGAGATAAGAGAGGACACAGGAGGAGTGAGGACCCCGCTCACAGGAGCTTACAATCTATGAGGAGATAGAGAGGACACAGGAGGAGTGAGGACCCCGCTCACAGGAGCTTACAATCTATGAGGAGATAGAGAGGAGGACACAAGAGGAGTGAGGACCCCGCTCACAAGATCTTACAATCTATGAGGAGATAGAGAGGACACAGGAGGAGTGAGGACCCCGCTCACAGGAGCTTACAATCTATGAGGAGATAGAGAGGAGGACACAAGAGGAGTGAGGACCCCGCTCACAAGAGCTTACAATCTATGAGGAGATAGAGAGGACACAGGAGGAGTGAGGACCCCGCTCACAGGAGCTTACAATCTATGAGGAGATAGAGAGGAGGACACAAGAGGAGTGAGGACCCCGCTCACAAGAGCTTACAATCTATGAGGAGATAGAGAGGACACAAGAGGAGTGAGGACCCCGCTCACAAGAGCTTACAATCTATGGGGAGATAGAGAGGACACAGGAGGAGTGAGGACCCCGCTCACAAGAGCTTACAATCTATGGGGAGATAGAGAGGAGGACACAAGAGGAGTGAGGACCCCGCTCACAAGAGCTTACACTCTATGGGGAGATAGAGAGGACACAAGAGGAGTGAGGACCCCGCTCACAAGAGCTTACAATCTATGGGGAGATAGAGAGGACAGAAGAGGAGTGAGGACCCCGCTCACAAGAGCTTACAATCTATGAGGGGATAGAGAGGACACAAGAGGAGAGAGGACCCCGCTCACAAGAGCTTACAATCTATGGGGAGATAGAGAGGACACAAGAGGAGTGAGGACCCCGCTCACAAGAGCTTACAATCTATGAGGAGATAGAGAGGAGGACACAGGAGGAGTGAGGACCCCGCTCACAAGAGCTTACAATCTATGGGGAGATAGAGAGGACACAAGAGGAGTGAGGACCCCGCTCACAAGAGCTTACAAT
The DNA here is from genome assembly GCF_031893055.1 of Leptodactylus fuscus. Taxonomy (NCBI): domain Eukaryota; kingdom Metazoa; phylum Chordata; class Amphibia; order Anura; family Leptodactylidae; genus Leptodactylus; species Leptodactylus fuscus. Next base: position 91,152,076 of record NC_134273.1, on the reverse strand, counting down.
CTATGAGGGGATAGAGAGGAGGACACAGGAGGAGTGAGGACCCCGCTCACAAGAGCTTACAATCTATGAGGAGATAGAGAGGACACAAGAGGAGTGAGGACCCCGCTCACAAGAGCTTACAATCTATGAGGAGATAGAGAGGACACAAGAGGAGTGAGGACCCCGCTCACAAGAGCTTACAATCTATGAGGAGATAGAGAGGACACAAGAGGAGTGAGGACCCCGCTCACAAGAGCTTACACTCTATGAGGAGATAGAGAGGAGGACACAAGAGGAGTGAGGACCCCGCTCACAAGAGCTTACAATCTATGAGGGGATAGAGAGGACACAAGAGGAGTGAGGACCCCGCTCACAGGAGCTTACAATCTATGAGGAGATAGAGAGGACACAAGAGGAGTGAGGACCCCGCTCACAAGAGCTTACAATCTATGAGGAGATAGAGAGGACACAAGAGGAGTGAGGACCCCGCTCACAAGAGCTTACACTCTATGAGGAGATAGAGAGGAGGACACAAGAGGAGTGAGGACCCCGCTCACAAGAGCTTACAATCTATGAGGGGATAGAGAGGACACAAGAGGAGTGAGGACCCCGCTCACAAGAGCTTACAATCTATGGGGAGATAGAGAGGACACAAGAGGAGTGAGGACCCCGCTCACAAGAGCTTACACTCTATGGGGAGATAGAGAGGACACAAGAGGAGTTGAGGACCCCGCTCACAAGAGCTTACAATCTATGGGGAGATAGAGAGGACACAAGAGGAGTGAGGACCCCGCTCACAAGAGCTTACAATCTATGAGGGGATAGAGAGGACACAAGAGGAGTGAGGACCCCGCTCACAAGAGCTTACAATCTATGGGGAGATAGAGAGGAGGACACAGGAGGAGTGAGGACCCCGCTCACAAGAGCTTACAATCTATGGGGAGATAGAGAGGAGGACACAGGAGGAGTGAGGACCCCGCTCACAGGAGCTTACAATCTATGAGGAGATAGAGAGGAGGACACAGGAGGAGTGAGGACCCCGCTCACAAGAGCTTACAATCTATGGGGAGATAGAGAGGACACAAGAGGAGTGAGGACCCCGCTCACAAGAGCTTACAATCTATGGGGAGATAGAGAGGAGGACACAGGAGGAGTGAGGACCCCGCTCACAAGAGCTTACAATCTATGGGGAGATAGAGAGGAGGACACAGGAGGAGTGAGGACCCCGCTCACAGGAGCTTACAATCTATGGGGAGATAGAGAGGAGGACACAGGAGGAGTGAGGACCCCGCTCACAAGAGCTTACACTCTATGGGGAGATAGAGAGGACACAAGAGGAGTTGAGGACCCCGCTCACAAGAGCTTACAATCTATGGGGAGATAGAGAGGACACAAGAGGAGTGAGGACCCCGCTCACAAGAGCTTACAATCTATGGGGAGATAGAGAGGACACAAGAGGAGTGAGGACCCCGCTCACAAGAGCTTACAATCTATGGGGAGATAGAGAGGAGGACACAGGAGGAGTGAGGACCCCGCTCACAAGAGCTTACAATCTATGGGGAGATAGAGAGGAGGACACAGGAGGAGTGAGGACCCCGCTCACAAGAGCTTACAATCTATGGGGAGATAGAGAGGACACAGGAGGAGTGAGGACCCCGCTCACAGGAGCTTACAATCTATGGGGAGATAGAGAGGACACAAGAGGAGTGAGGACCCCGCTCACAAGAGCTTACAATCTATGGGGAGATAGAGAGGAGGACACAGGAGGAGAGAGGACCCCGCTCACAAGAGCTTACAATCTATGGGGAGATAGAGAGGACACAAGAGGAGTGAGGACCCCGCTCACAAGAGCTTACAATCTATGGGGAGATAGAGAGGACACAAGAGGAGTGAGGACCCCGCTCACAAGAGCTTACAATCTATGAGGAAATAGAGAGGAGGACACAGGAGGAGTGAGGACCCCGCTCACAAGAGCTTACAATCTATGAGGAAATAGAGAGGAGGACACAGGAGGAGAGAGGACCCCGCTCACAAGAGCTTACAATCTATGAGGAGATAGAGAGGACACAAGAGGAGTGAGGACCCCGCTCACAAGAGCTTACAATCTATGAGGAGATAGAGAGGAGGACACAAGAGGAGAGAGGACCCCGCTCACAAGAGCTTACAATCTATGAGGAGAGAGGAGAGGAGGACACAAGAGGAGAGAGGACCCCGCTCACAAGAGCTTACAATCTATGAGGAGAGAGGAGAGGTGGGCTGTAGGACAGGAGTGTCATTATGTGTATTCTGTTCCCTTCCCCCGATCTCTATATCCCACATGTCGGGGTTTCTATATGTGACTGGTCTCCACCGCTCTCGGCCTGTGCTCGGCCACTTCTGCCCTCTTGGAGCCATCTTTGATGTCAGATGATGAGTGAAGGGATTTCTCTTTCAGGACTAGAGGTGACATCTGAGGCTGTGGCAGGTCAGGGACACAGGGCCTGGAGCCAATGGCAGCACACACTTGAGGGGGGTGCGGCAGTTTGGGGATGTGCCTCCGTGTGACTGTGTGAGGGTGTGATGGGGCCGGAGCACAATGTATGGACACAAGTGGTATTTATAGGATTGTGCGGTGCGATAAAATCACAAAGGTAAACATGGCGATGAGGGAGCGAAACACAACAAGGATTAACCCTTACAGCGTCACAATGCAGTGTGCGGTACTGAAACTAATCCCATTGTAGGGCCTAGACCACATGATGGTACAGACGGACTGACCCCCGGGGTCCCCCACTATCCGCACTCCACAGTGACATTGTGACACTTTGCACAGGTTCGGCTCTGATGGTCAATTACTGACTCCATAGCACCTGGTTGACCCGCCATTTCCTCGAGGCACAGAGCAGGGAACGCCCGCTCACCTTCCTGCCCCATACCTAAGATAATTCATGTTTTGGTTCCTTTTATTCTGGAGAAATATTTACTAAGCAAAGACGTCAATGAGAACTTGAGCGAACTGCAAGCCCTGACTCAATGTTGTCAGACTGATAGTAGATGGCTCAGTGTTGTCAGACAGATGATACAGTGTTGGCCAAAAGTATCGCCCCCCCCCTGCAGTCCTGTCAGATAATCCTCGCTGTCCCCCAGATAATGATTACACAGCACAAGCTCTTATATAGTATATAAGTGACACAGGGTATATACAGTATAAGTATCGCCCCCTGCAGTCCTGTCAGATAATCCTCGCTGTCCCCCAGATAATGATTACACAGCACAGACTCTTATATAGTATATAAGTGACACAGGGTATATACAGTATAAGTATCGCCCCCTGCAGTCCTGTCAGATAATCCTCGCTGTCCCCAGATAATGATTACACAGCACAGACTCTTATATAGTATATAAGTGACACAGGGTATATACAGCATAAGTATCGCCCCCTGCAGTCCTGTCAGATAATCCTCGCTGTCCCCCAGATAATGATTACACAGCACAGACTCTTATATAGTATATAAGTGACACAGGGTATATACAGTATAAGTATCGCCCCCTGCAGTCCTGTCAGATAATCCTCGCTGTCCCCCAGATAATGATTACACAGCACAAGCTCTTATATAGTATATAAGTGACACAGGGTATATACAGTATAAGTATCGCCCCCTGCAGTCCTGTCAGATAATCCTCGCTGTCCCCCAGATAATGATTACACAGCACAAACTCTTATATAGTATATAAGTGACACAGGGTATATACAGTATAAGTATCGCCCCCTGCAGTCCTGTCAGATAATCCTGGCTGTCCCCCAGATAATGATTACACAGCACAGACTCTTATATAGTATATAAGTGACACAGGGTATATACAGTATAAGTATCGCCCCCTGCAGTCCTGTCAGATAATCCTCGCTGTCCCCAGATAATGATTACACAGCACAGACTCTTATATAGTATATAAGTGACACAGGGTATATACAGTATAAGTATCGCCCCCTGCAGTCCTGTCAGATAATCCTCGCTGTCCCCAGATAATGATTACACAGCACAAACTCTTATATAGTATATAAGTGACACAGGGTATATACAGTATAAGTATCGCCCCCTGCAGTCCTGTCAGATAATCCTCGCTGTCCCCAGATAATGATTACACAGCACAGACTCTTATATAGTATATAAGTGACACAGGGTATATACAGTATAAGTATCGCCCCCTGCAGTCCTGTCAGATAATCCTCGCTGTCCCCCAGATAATGATTACAAGCACAGACTCTTTGGTAATTTCTTCAGTTATTTTGTTTGCAATGAAAAAAACACAAAAGAGAATGAAAAAAAAGTCACATCATTGATCATTTTACACAAAACTCCAGAACTGGTGCGGACAGAAGTATTGGCGCCCTCAGCCTAATACTTGGTCGCACAACCTTTAGACACAATAACTGCGCACAACCGCTTCCGCTAACCAGCAATGAGTTTCTTACAAGGCTCTGCTGGAATCTTAGACCCTTCTTCTTTGGCTCCTGCTCGCGGTCCCCCCTGAGATGTGAAGGGGGCCTTCTCCAAACTGCCACCAAGAGATCTCTCCTCCCCCTCCCCCACAGGTGTTCTATGGGATTCAGGGCTGGACTCATTGCTGCCACTTTACAAGTCTCCAGGGCTTTCTCTCACCACCATTTTCTAGTGCTGACCTGAAGTGTGTTTTGGGTCCTTGTCCTGCTGGAAGAGCCCTGACCTCTGAGGGAGACCCCGCTTTCTCACACTGGGCCCTACATGATGCTGCACAATGTGTTGGTCGTCTTCAGACTTCATAATGCCATGCACACGGTCAAGCAGTCCAGTGCCAGAGGCAGCAAAGCAACCCCAAACCATCAGGGACCTCCGCCATGTCTGACTGTAGGGGGCGTCTTCTTCTCTTTTTCCTGTAATCTCTATGTTGAGGCCTTCTCCTACTTTTGTCTCCTCTGACCAGAGAACATTCTTCCAGGACGGTTTTGGCTTTCTCAGGTAAGTTTTGGCAAACTCCAGCCTGGCTTCTGTCTGTGGGTAAGAAGTGGGGTCTTCCTGGGTCTCCTCCCATACAGTCCCTTCTCATTCAGACGCTGACGCTGGATAGTACGGGGTGACACTGTTGTACCCTCGCACTGCAGGGCAGCTTGGACTTGTTTGGATGTTAGTCGAGGTTCTTTATCCGCCATCCGCACAATCTTGCGGTGAAATCTCTGGTCAATGTTTCTTTTGCGTCCACATCTAGGGAGGTTAGCCACAGGGCCATGGGCTTTACACTTCTTACTGACACTGCGCTCGGTAGACACAGGAACATTCAGGGCTTTGGAGATGGACTTGTAGCCTTGAGATTGCTCAGGCTTCCTCACAATTTTGCTTCTCAAGTCCTCAGACAGTTCTTTGGTCTTCTTTCTTTTCTCCATGCTCAATGTGGTCACACAAGGACACAGGACAGAGGTGGAGTCAACTGTAATCCATTTCAACTGGCTGCAAGTGTGATTTAGTTATTGCCACCACCTGTTAGGTGCTTCAGGTAAGTAACAGGTGCTGGTAATTACACAAATTACAGAAGCATCACATGATTTCTCAAACAGTGCCAATACTTTTGTCCACCCCCTTTTTATGTTTGCTGTGGAATTATATTCAATTTGGCTTTTTGACAATTCTTTTTGTGGTTTTCCATTGAAGACAAATTAAATGAAGAAAATACCAAAGAATTTGTGACTGTAATCATTATCTGGAGGAACACAAGTATTATCTGACAGAACTGCAGGGGGGCCAATACTTTTGGCCAACACTGTATATGGATCAGTGTTGTCAGACACATGGTAGATGGCTCAGTGTGGTCAGACAGATGACAGATGGCTCAGTGTGGTCAGACAGATGACAGATGGCTCAGTGTTGTCAGACAGATGACAGATGGCTCAGTGTTGTCAGACAGATGATAGATGGCTCAGTGTTGTCAGACAGATGATAAATGGCTCAGTGTTGTCAGACAGATGGTAGATGGCTCAGTGTTGTCAGACAGATGGTAGATGGCTCAGTGTTGTCAGACAGATGGTAGATGGCTAAGTGTTGTCAGACAGATGATAGATGGCTCAGTGTTGTCAGACAGATGATAGATGGCTCAGTGTTGTCAGACAGATGATAGATGGCTCAGTGTTGTCAGACAGATGGCTCAGTGTTGTCAGACAGATGATGTCTCAGTGTTGTCAGACAGATGATAGATGTCTCAGTGTTGTCAGACAGATGATAGATGGCTCAGTGCTACATCTCTCACATATGGTGGAGGATGCGGGCAACCCAATTTTAACAGTCTTAAACAGACATACACCAATTATTTTTTTTTCTCCTCTCCTATGTCCTGGGTGAAAGCTTCAGGAGAAATTAGAAAGGAGACCGTTAGCATGGAGGACTCTGTGAAACAATTTGGGCAGGTCATCCTATTGCAGCAGCAGGTTCAGGCACAACAGCAAAACGCCACAATGAAACTGAGAGGCGACAGCAACAAGTGCAAGGACAGCAACAGGAGATAAACTTGTGGCTTATGGAGACGCTGACGCAGCTCAGCAAGGCTCTGGTCAACCAGAGGACGGCAGGAGAGCGTGCTGGTGCACGACATGGAGGAATATCTTCAGGTCTTTGAGCGAGTGGCCGAGAGAGAGAAACTGCCTAAGGATCAGTGGGCCGATGTTGTGGCACCGTTTCTCACTGGGGAACCTCAGGAGGCCTACTATGACCTGTGTGAACAGAAGGCTAAGGATTACTCCAAGCTGAAAGGTAAGATCCTGGCACGTCTTGGTCTGAACATGCTGGGAGAGTGCACCACTGGACTTTCTCTGAGAGTCTCCCACCCCGATCTCAGATGCATGACCTGGTGTATCTGGTAAAGAAATGGAGACCAACCAATCAGGAAGCTTCAAAGCAGCAATAGAAACCCTGAAAGCAAAAGCCTGCAGAACCTTCTACGCCATCAGAAGACAACTGTACCACCTCAAACCACCGGTGAGGGTCTGGCTGAAGATATTTGACGCTGTCATCTCCCCGATCCTTCTCTATGGCAGTGAGGTTTGGGGCCCAGCCACCTACCCAGACCAGTCAAAGTGGGATTCCAGCCCAACAGAGAACTTCCACCTGGAGTTCTGCAAATACCTGCTCCATGTCCATCGCAACACCACCAACATGGCCTGCAGGGCAGAGCTAGGCAGACTCCCCCTATGGCTCACCATACAGAAGAGGGCGCTAGCTTTCCAGGCACACATCCAGGGGAGCGACTCCTACCACCACCAAGCATGGCTAAGCCACCTGAGCAAACCAGACATTCACCAACCAAACAGCAGCCAACCACCAAACCAAAAACACCAACAGATGATAACCAAGGCCGAAATAAAGGCGACCACAGAGGCAAACAGAGAGCGGTACATTGAAGAATGGAGAAACGAAATAAATAACTCCAAGAAACTCACCAATGTGTACCAATCCCTACAAAGGGACTACACCATGGCCACCTACCTGGAGAGAATACGCCACCCCAAGCACAGACAGACCCTGAGCCGGTACAGACTGAGCGCCCACAACCTAGAGATAGAGACGGGGCGATACAGGCAGACGTACAAGCCACGGGAGAAGAGACTGTGCCAGCACTGTGACCAGGGGGCCCTAGAAGACCAGACCCACTTCCTGCTACACTGCACCAAATACTCAGCTGTGAGGGCCGTCTACTACCAAAGACTCTCTGCCCACATCCCAGACTGGGAGAAGAGGAAACTCTACATCCTACTGGGAGAAGAAGAGGCCACTGTGGAGATCGCTGCCCAATACGTGTCCAGCTGTCACCAAACCAGAGGAAGATGAGACTCCACGGACTGTTATATTTATCCCAATACACCCGCCCCACCCCCACCTCCCCATATAGCGGTCACCAACGAAGAGGAAGATGAGACTCCACGGACTGTTATATTTATCCCAATACACCCGCCCCACCCCCACCTCCCCATATAGCAGTCACCAACTAAGAGGAAGATGAGACTCCACGGACTGTTATATTTATCCCAATACACCCGCCCCACCCCCACCTCCCCATATAGCAGTCACCAACTAAGAGGAAGATGAGACTCCACGGACTGTTATATTTATCCCAATACACCCGCCCCACCCCACCCCCACCTCCCCATATAGCGGTCACCAAACAAGAGGAAGATGAGACTCCACGGACTGTTATATTTATCCCAATACACCTGCCCCACCCCCACCCCCACCTCCCCATATAGCGGTCACCAAACAAGAGGAAGATGAGACTCCACGGACTGTTATATTTATCCCAATACTTTGACTTTGGCTTCATCCTGAGGAGGCCACTCCGGCACAGATGGAGCAGAGAGGGGAATCGGACAAATACACCAGGTCACCTCCACCTAAGGTTCAGCGCTGGATTGGACAAGCAGGACCTACAACGGATGACCGGCTGGTGTGTTTGGTGGAACGGTATTGAGCCACAGAGAAGCCACTGCAGACGTCTCCCAGACTTGTTACCCCCAAGACTGGTAAGACCATACCGACTACTAATGAGGAAGGGTGTGGTGGGAGAACGCTCAGAGGGGAACAGGGACTGAAAGTGTTAACCCCAGGTCTCAGAATGGAGCCCCGACCGTCTCAGATGTTGGTGGTGCCACGAACTGGGTCACGTTGACGACTGAGCCCATGGACTGCAGCAGTTCTAGGCCGCTGTCCTTGTTTGCCCAACCTCTTGTTCAGCAGAAACTGCGCCTGAACCACAAATGTGCACTGTGCCTATAGCAGGGCGTGCGGGACTGGCCCTCCTGGACTCCGGTAACCCTGGTGCACCATGACCTAGGCGGCCCTGCATTGTACAGTGGACAAACTATTGGGTTCTTGTGTATACATGGTGTAACTAGGGGGTATCCTATAGCAGAGGTCTCCATAACAGAGGTCTCCGGCGGACACCGATGAGCTGAATAGGTGATTAAAGCAGGAGCTGTGACAGCTCATCTCCTGCTTTAACACTGTGGCGTGTGCAGGCGCGATGTGATGATGTCATCGCGCTTACAACTATGTGAATGGCGTGAGAAAGCGGCGGGGGAGCGATGGAAGGTGAGTGTGTTTGTTTTTTGTGTTAAACATCAAGGTGTAACATAATGAAGGGGGGTCCATGAAACTGGGGGGCAAATGAAGGGGAGGGGGGTGACGGCATGACACTGGGGCAGATGAAGGGGGAGAATGGCATGACACTGGGGACAGAGATGGAGGGGGGACATGAAACTGGGGGCAGAGGAAGGGTGTATATGCGCCGCACATTTTGTCCCTCTTTCTACTCTTCAAAAGTTGGGAGGTATGGCGTTGGTGAGGCCACACTCCTGCGTGACGTCACTCACTTTACCTGCGACGTGCAGTGTCCCTATTCCCCCGCCTCCTCCACAAGGGGGCTCACTGAGGCTCTGTCGCCCAAGGGCCCATAAAAACCTGGAGCCGTCCCTGGTGCAAATGAGTTCTCTGGCAGCACTGGGGGCGGTCCCAATGCTGCGAGAAAACTCTCCAGCGCCGCCTCCATCTTCTTCAGGAAAAGCCTCTCTGCGCATCTTCTTCCAGAGCTGGGCTCAGACTTCTAGGCCTCGGGCAAAGCCGACTGCGCATGCCCACAGGCCACAAGAAAATGTCCGCTTACACAGCTGTTACACAAGTAAACATGACTGCCTAGTTAGTCGCTCAGACGAGCAGGTTTTTATGTATCTATTTTTTTATAGCCTGAAGTGAAGGTTTATTTATTTTCCAGTTTTTGATGCACATTTTGTGTCCCTGTCTTGACTGTTTGGGTCCTCACCTCTGCTGCTACCCAGCTACATCTCCCACATTATATAGATTTTTAGCAGTATTTGGTACCATCATTCAGTCACTTTCTATTAGTAATACATGGTCATCATGTAGCGGTATTATTTGGTGCTTGTATAGTGGGAGTATAACATGTCTCTGGTGTGGCGGTATTATTTGGTGCTTGTATAGTGGGAGTATAACATGTCTCTGGTGAGGCGGTATTATTTGGTGCTTGTATAGTAGGAGTATAACATGTCTCTGGTGTGGCGGTATTATTTAGCACTTGTATAGTAGGAGTATAACATGTCTCTGGTGTGGCGGTATTATTTAGCACTTGTATAGTAGGAGTATAACATGTCTCTGGTGTGGTGGTATTATTTGGTGCTTGTATAGTAGGAGTATAACATGTCTCTGGTGTGGCGGTATTATTTAGCACTTGTATAGTAGGAGTATAACATGTCTCTGGTGTGGCGGTATTATTTAGCACTTGTATAGTAGGAGTATAACATGTCTCTTTTGTGGCGGTATTATTTAGCACTTGAATAGTAGGAGTATAACATGTCTCTGGTGTGGCGGTATTATTTGGTGCTTGTATAGTGGGAGTATAACATGTCTCTGGTGAGGCGGTATTATTTGGTGCTTGTATAGTAGGAGTATAACATGTCTCTGGTGTGGCGGTATTATTTGGTGCTTGTATAGTGGGAGTATAACATGTCTCTGGTGAGGCGGTATTATTTGGTGCTTGTATAGTAGGAGTATAACATGTCTCTGGTGTGGCGGTATTATTTGGTGCTTGTATAGTGGGAGTATAACATGTCTCTGGTGAGGCGGTATTATTTGGTGCTTGTATAGTAGGAGTATAACATGTCTCTGGTGTGGCGGTATTATTTGGTGCTTGTATAGTGGGAGTATAACATGTCTCTGGTGAGGCGGTATTATTTGGTGCTTGTATAGTAGGAGTATAACATGTCTCTGGTGTGGCGGTATTATTTAGCACTTGTATAGTAGGAGTATAACATGTCTCTGGTGTGGCGGTATTATTTAGCACTTGAATAGTAGGAGTATAACATGTCTCTGGCGTGGCGGTATTATTTGGTGCTTGTATAGTGGGAGTATAACATGTCTCTGGTGTGGCGGTATTATTTAGCACTTGTATAGTAGGAGTATAACATGTCTCTGGTGTGGCGGTATTATTTAGCACTTGAATAGTAGGAGTATAACATGTCTCTGGTGTGGCGGTATTATTTGGTGCTTGTATAGTGGGAGTATAACATGTCTCTGGTGTGGCGGTATTATTTGGTGCTTGTATAGTAGGAGTATAACATGTCTCTGGTGTGGCGGTATTATTTAGCACTTGTATAGTAGGAGTATAACATGTCTCTGGTGTGGCGGTATTATTTAGCACTTGAATAGTAGGAGTATAACATGTCTCTGGTGTGGCGGTATTATTTGGTGCTTGTATAGTAGGAGTATAACATGTCTCTGGTGTGGCGGTATTATTTAGCACTTGAATAGTAGGAGTATAACATGTCTCTGGTGTGGCGGTATTATTTGGTGCTTGTATAGTAGGAGTATAACATGTCTCTGGTGTGGCGGTATTATTTAGCACTTGAATAGTAGGAGTATAACATGTCTCTGGTGTGGCGGTATTATTTAGCACTTGTATAGTAGGAGTATAACATGTCTCTGGTGTGGCGGTATTATTTAGCACTTGAATAGTAGGAGTATAACATGTCTCTGGTGTGGCGGTATTATTTGGTGCTTGTATAGTAGGAGTATAACATGTCTCTGGTGTGACGGTATTATTTAGCACTTGAATAGTAGGAGTATAACATGTCTCTGGTGTGGCGGTATTATTTGGTGCTTGTATAGTAGGAGTATAACATGTCTCTGGTGTGGCGGTATTATTTGGTGCTTGTATAGTAGGAGTATAACATGTCTCTGGTGTGGCGGTATTATTTAGCACTTGAATAGTAGGAGTATAACATGTCTCTGGTGTGGCGGTATTATTTGGTGCTTGTATAGTAGGAGTATAACATGTCTCTGGTGTGGCGGTATTATTTAGCACTTGAATAGTAGGAGTATAACATGTCTCTGGTGTGGCGGTATTATTTAGCACTTGTATAGTAGGAGTATAACATGTCTCTGGTGTGGCGGTATTATTTAGCACTTGTATAGTAGGAGTATAACATGTCTCTGGTGTGGCGGTATTATTTAGCACTTGAATAGTAGGAGTATAACATGTCTCTGGTGTGGCGGTATTATTTAGCACTTGTATAGTAGGAGTATAACATGTCTCTGGTGTGGCGGTATTATTTGGCACTTGTATAGCGGGATTATAATGTATCTCTGGTGTGGCGGCAGGGCCGGCGTCAGCACACGGCATAGTCGGGCAAGTGCCGGGGCCCACAGAGCCTCTGGGGGCCCCCCGGCACTTGCCTAACACAGCACAGAACGCAAGTGCAATGTTCTGTTCTGCTGCCTGGCTGCTGTCAGCACTCCCCCCCCCCACCTCCGACTCAGTATTCGCTCCGGAGTGTCTTCGTCGGCCGGCTGCATAGATGACGTGACGTCACTTGCTTCGTCCGGCCCCAGCGGCGCGCAGTGTTCCAACTCCCGCCTCCTACAAGCAAGAAGGACAGGACCGGGCTCCCTGCTGGTGAGTATTCTTCAGGGGAGAGAGAGGCAGGGGGCCCACTGAGGCTCTGTCACCCAAGGGCCATAAAAACCTGGAGCCGGCCCTGTGTGGCGGTATTATTTGGTAACTGTATGACTATGTTACTTAGAAGTGCAGAAAGCCATCGGTATGATTCGCTCCGCGGTGTGCACAGTCTCTATAGACGTTGCGGCTGTCACAAACCATAAAAGGGGCCACAGCATGGGCTTGATTGTTGACCATGAGGGTCTCCTTGAAAAATGTATCAGACACGCCCCTTTAGTAATGAAACGCCCCTTTTTTTTTTACAACCGAGGCCTATGCACAGCTGAGGATTTGTTACAATGTCTAGAGTGCAGAACGTTTAGCTCACAGAGCATTGTCTGGATACAAGTGTAACAGACCCTCAGCTGTGAGATATGTTTCCGTTCAGAGCTGGAAGCAGTAGATATGGAGGACAGTGAGGTTACTGTAGGTGGCGGCTGCTCTCTCGGACTCTAGGGCCTCGCTGCTCTGTAATCTCAGGATTACCGGCCCCATAAGAAGCTTTGTGGATTACTGCGGACACTCCGAGTGTTTCAGAGCTGCGCTTTATTTAACCCCTATCGATGGCAGATTCCTGTGGGTGATTGCCACTGATACACTGTAACAAATCCTGCAGCTGCGTCAGCTGGACAGGATCAGGACAGGGTTGCATTTACTGACAGCAAGCAGAGACCTGGAAATGGTGAAGGTGTAACACAAAGCCTGTGAGAAATCTGCGGAGCTCGTCGCTGTGCTATGGCCCACAATGGCGCGCTGCGGACGGACGGACGGAGGGATGGATGGATGGAGGGATGGACGGAGGGATGGATGGAGGGATGGATGGACGGAGGGATGGACGGAGGGATGGACGGAGGGATGGACGGAGGGATGGATGGATGGATGGATGGACGGACGGAGGGAGGGACGGAGGGATGGATGGATGGACGGAGGGATGGACGGAGGGATGGACGGAGGGATGGATGGATGGACGGACGGAGGGAGGGACGGAGGGATGGATGGATGGACGGAGGGATGGACGGAGGGATGGACGGAGGGATGGATGGATGGACGGACGGAGGGAGGGACGGAGGGATGGACGGAGGGATGGACGGAGGGATGGATGGATGGATGGATGGACGGACGGAGGGAGGGACGGAGGGATGGATGGATGGATGGATGGATGGACGGAGGGATGGATGGATGGATGGATGGACGGACAGAGGGATGGATGGATGGACGGAGGGATGGACGGAGGGATGGATGGAGGGATGGACGGAGGGATGGACGGAGGGATGGACGGATGGATGGATGGACGGAGGGAGGGACGGAGGGATGGATGGAGGGATGGATGGACGGAGGGATGGATGGAGGGATGGATGGACGGAGGGATGGACGGAGGGATGGACGGAGGGATGGATGGATGGATGGATGGACGGACGGAGGAACGGAGGGATGGATGGATGGACGGAGGGATGGACGGAGGGATGGATGGATGGACGGACGGAGGGAGGGACGGAGGGATGGATGGATGGACGGAGGGATGGACGGAGGGATGGATGGATGGATGGATGGACGGACGGAGGGAGGGACGGAGGGATGGATGGAGGGATGGACGGAGGGATGGATGGATGGACGGAGGGATGGACGGAGGGATGGACGGAGGGATGGATGGATGGATGGACGGACGGAGGGAGGGACGGAGGGATGGATGGATGGACGGAGGGATGGACGGAGGGATGGATGGATGGATGGATGGACGGACAGAGGGATGGATGGATGGACGGAGGGATGGACGGAGGGATGGATGGAGGGATGGACGGAGGGATGGACGGAGGGATGGACGGATGGATGGATGGACGGAGGGAGGGACGGAGGGATGGATGGAGGGATGGATGGACGGAGGGATGGATGGAGGGATGGATGGACGGAGGGATGGACGGAGGGATGGACGGAGGGATGGATGGATGGATGGATGGACGGACGGAGGAACGGAGGGATGGATGGATGGACGGAGGGATGGACGGAGGGATGGATGGATGGACGGACGGAGGGAGGGACGGAGGGATGGATGGATGGACGGAGGGATGGACGGAGGGATGGATGGATGGATGGATGGACGGACGGAGGGAGGGACGGAGGGATGGATGGAGGGATGGATGGACGGAGGGATGGATGGAGGGATGGATGGACGGAGGGATGGACGGAGGGATGGACGGAGGGATGGATGGATGGATGGATGGATGGACGGACGGAGGGACGGAGGGATGGATGGATGGACGGAGGGATGGACGGAGGGATGGATGGATGGACGGACGGAGGGAGGGACGGAGGGATGGATGGATGGACGGAGGGATGGACGGAGGGATGGATGGATGGACGGACGGAGGGAGGGACGGAGGGATGGATGGATGGACGGAGGGATGGACGGAGGGATGGATGGAGGGATGGACGGAGGGATGGACGGAGGGATGGACGGATGGATGGATGGATGGACAGACGGAGGGAGGGACGGAGGGATGGATGGATGGACGGAGGGATGGACGGAGGGATGGACGGAGGGATGGACGGATGGATGGATGGATGGATGGACGGACGGAGGGAGGGACGGAGGGATGGATGGATGGACGGAGGGATGGACGGAGGGATGGACGGAGGGATGGATGGATGGAGGGACGGAGGGAGGGATGGAGGGAGGGATGGATGGACGGAGGGATGGATGGACGGAGGGATGGATGGAGGGATGGACGGAGGGATGGATGGAGGGATGGATGGATGGATGGACGGAGGGATGGATGGATGGATGGAGGGACGGAGGGAGGGATGGACGGAGGGATGGATGGAGGGATGGATGGAGGGATGGAGCGCTGCTGTCTGGTTCAGTCCTGATCATTCCATTGTGTTTAATTGTCAACATTATTAGCTTCTGCTCCCGAGACGTCCTGTAATACAAGTTGTGGCAACAGCAGAGACTCCACTGCGAGGACAGGGCCAAGGACAGCGGGTGCGGTGGGTCACTGGGTGTGCAGTGATCCTTCTGACCTCGTCCCAGGGGCGCACTGCTCCAAACTCACCCCCCCCTCATTCTTCCATCATCTGATGAGAGTTATGATACATGTTACTGTTTGGTCTCTAAGGGGTTAAGTGGAAAATAAAGTATATAAGCGACAGTAGAAAATCCTAGAAAGCCTGAGAACTATCGTCCCGTCACCCCGAGAGCCCGTGTAATATCTACTCTCCTGCAATCAACTGTAGCAAACACTCAGCTGTCTGGGTATGGAAGTTGTAGATTTGCACAAATGGAAAACCACTGGCCTGTGTGGGGAGGGGGCTGCATGGTCTTTTACATGGTCGCCTGACCACTAGGTGGCGCTGTCATATTCACATGTAATTACCACCAAAAAACAAGAACAGGAATAAAAAGGGAGCATTACGGGAAAAGTAATCACAACAGACAGACGTGACCCCATAGACCCCCGCCCCGGCACAGCGCATTATATCGGATCAGTCCACCCCGCTACCAGAGCTGAAATATAAAATACATCCCATAAAGCCGAATGCAAGGACTAATGGACAGAAGTAATCAGACAGTGAATACAGGATTATATACTGCAGGACAGACTCGACTAGGAGGGGGCACCGAACAGAATGATCGAGAGGAAGAGTCAGGGGAGCACAGAAAGGGACCAAATACTGCAGGGAGGGACAGACTAGAGAGGAGGGGCGTGGAGACTGCAGGGAGGGACAGACTAGAGAGGAGGGGAGTGGAGACAGCAGGGAGGGAAAGACTAGAGAGGAGGGGAGTGGAGACAGCAGGGAGGGACACACTAGAGAGGAAGGGAGTGGAGACAGCAGGGAGGGACAGACTAGAGAGGAGGGGAGTGGAGACAGCAGGGAGGGAAAGACTAGAGAGGAGGGGAGTGGAGACAGCAGGGAGGGACACACTAGAGAGGAAGGGAGTGGAGACAGCAGGGAGGGACAGACTAGAGAGGAAGGGAGTGGAGACAGCAGGGAGGGACAGACTAGAGAGGAAGGGAGTGGAGACAGCAGGGAGGGACAGACTAGAGAGGAAGGGAATGGAGACAGCAGGGAGGGAAAGACTAGAGAGGAGGGGAGTGGAGACAACAGGGAGGGACAGACTAGAGAGGAAGGGAATGGAGACAGCAGGGAGGGACAGACTAGAGAGGAAGGGAATGGAGACAGCAGGGAGGGACAGACTAGAGAGGAAGGGAGTGGAGACAGCAGGGAGGGACAGACTAGAGAGGAAGGGAGTGGAGACAGCAGGGAGGGACAGACTAGAGAGGAGGGGAGTGGAGACTGCAGGGAGGGACAGACTAGAGAGGAAGGGAATGGAGACAGCAGGGAGGGACAGACTAGAGAGGAAGGGAATGGAGACAGCAGGGAGGGACAGACTAGAGAGGAAGGGAATGGAGACAGCAGGGAGGGACAGACTAGAGAGGAAGGGAATGGAGACAGCAGGGAGGGACAGACTAGAGAGGAAGGGAGTGGAGACAGCAGGGAGGGACAGACTAGAGAGGAAGGGAGTGGAGACAGCAGGAAGGGACAGACTAGAGAGGAAGGGAGTGGAGACAGCAGGGAGGGACAGACTAGAGAGGAGGGGAGTGGAGACTGCAGGGAGGGACAGACTAGAGAGGAAGGGAATGGAGACAGCAGGGAGGAACAGACTAGAGAGGAGGGGAGTGGAGACAGCAGGGAGGGACAGACTAGAGAGGAGGGGCGTGGAGACTGCAGGGAGGGACAGACTAGAGAGGAAGGGAGTGGAGACAACAGGGAGGGACAGACTAGAGAGGAAGGGAATGGAGACAGCAGGGAGGGACAGACTAGAGAGGAAGGGAATGGAGACAGCAGGGAGGGACAGACTAGAGAGGAAGGGAATGGAGACTGCAGGGAGGGACAGACTAGAGAGGAAGGGAGTGGAGACAACAGGGAGGGACAGACTAGAGAGGAAGGGAATGGAGACAGCAGGGAGGGACAGACTAGAGAGGAAGGGAGTGGAGACAGCAGGGAGGGACAGACTAGAGAGGAAGGGAGTGGAGACAGCAGGGAGGGACAGACTAGAGAGGAAGGGAGTGGAGACAGCAGGGAGGGACAGACTAGAGAGGAGGGGAGTGGAGACTGCAGGGAGGGACAGACTAGAGAGGAAGGGAATGGAGACAGCAGGGAGGAACAGACTAGAGAGGAGGGGAGTGGAGACAGCAGGGAGGGACAGACTAGAGAGGAAGGGAGTGGAGACAGCAGGGAGGGACAGACTAGAGAGGAGGGGAGTGGAGACAGCAGGGAGGAACAGACTAGAGAGGAAGGGAATGGAGACAGCAGGGAGGAACAGACTAGAGAGGAGGGGAGTGGAGACAGCAGGGAGGGACAGACTAGAGAGGAGGGGAGTGGAGACAGCAGGGAGGAACAGACTAGAGAGGAAGGGAATGGAGACAGCAGGGAGGAACAGACTAGAGAGGAGGGGAGTGGAGACAGCAGGGAGGGACAGACTAGAGAGGAAGGGAGTGGAGACAGCAGGGAGGGACAGACTAGAGAGGAGGGGAGTGGAGACAGCAGGGAGGAACAGACTAGAGAGGAAGGGAATGGAGACAGCAGGGAGGAACAGACTAGAGAGGAGGGGAGTGGAGACAGCAGGGAGGGACAGACTAGAGAGGAAGGGAGTGGAGACAGCAGGGAGGGACAGACTAGAGAGGAGGGGAGTGGAGACAGCAGGGAGGAACAGACTAGAGAGGAAGGGAATGGAGACAGCAGGGAGGAACAGACTAGAGAGGAGGGGAGTGGAGACAGCAGGGAGGGACAGACTAGAGAGGAGGGGAGTGGAGACTGCAGGGAGGGACAGACTAGAGAGGAAGGGAATGGAGACAGCAGGGAGGGACAGACTAGAGAGGAGGGGAGTGGAGACTGCAGGGAGGAACAGACTAGAGAGGAGGGGAGTGGAGACAGCAGGGAGGGACAGACTAGAGAGGAAGGGAATGGAGACAGCAGGGAGGGACAGACTAGAGAGGAAGGGAGTGGAGACAGCAGGGAGGGACAGACTAGAGAGGAAGGGAGTGGAGACAGCAGGGATAGACTAGAGAGGAAGGGAATGGAGACAGCAGGGAGGGAAAGACTAGAGAGGAGGGGAGTGGAGACAGCAGGGAGGGACAGACTAGAGAGGAGGGGAGTGGAGACAGCAGGGACAGACTAGAGAGGAGGGGAGTGGAGACTGCAGGGAGGAACAGACTAGAGAGGAGGGGAGTGGAGACAGCAGGGAGGGACAGACTAGAGAGGAAGGGAATGGAGACAGCAGGGAGGGACAGACTAGAGAGGAGGGGAGTGGAGACAGCAGGGAGGGACAGACTAGAGAGGAGGGGAGTGGAGACTGCAGGGAGGGACAGACTAGAGAGGAAGGGAATGGAGACAGCAGGGAGGGACAGACTAGAGAGGAGGGGAGTGGAGACAGCAGGGAGGGACAGACTAGAGAGGAGGGGAGTGGAGACTGCAGGGAGGGACAGACTAGAGAGGAAGGGAATGGAGACAGCAGGGAGGAACAGACTAGAGAGGAGGGGAGTGGAGACAGCAGGGAGGGACAGACTAGAGAGGAAGGGAATGGAGACAGCAGGGAGGAACAGACTAGAGAGGAGGGGAGTGGAGACAGCAGGGAGGGACAGACTAGAGAGGAAGGGAGTGGAGACTGCAGGGATAGACTAGAGAGGAAGGGAGTGGAGACAGCAGGGAGGAACAGACTAGAGAGGAGGGGAATGGAGACAGCAGGGAGGGACAGACTAGAGAGGAAGGGAGTGGAGAAAGAAGGGAGGGACAGACTAGAGTGGAAGGGAATGGAGACAGCAGGGAGGGACAGACTAGAGAGAAAGGGACCAAATACTACAGGGAGGGACAGACTAGAGAGGAGGGGAGTGGAGACAGCAGGGAGGGACAGACTAGAGAGGAGGGGAGTGGAGACAGCAGGGAGGGACAGACTAGAGAGGAGGGGAGTGGAGACAGCAGGGACAGACTAGAGAGGAGGGGAGTGGAGACTGCAGGGAGGAACAGACTAGAGAGGAGGGGAGTGGAGACAGCAGGGAGGGACAGACTAGAGAGGAAGGGAATGGAGACAGCAGGGAGGGACAGACTAGAGAGGAGGGGAGTGGAGACAGCAGGGAGGGACAGACTAGAGAGGAGGGGAGTGGAGACTGCAGGGAGGGACAGACTAGAGAGGAAGGGAATGGAGACAGCAGGGAGGGACAGACTAGAGAGGAGGGGAGTGGAGACAGCAGGGAGGGACAGACTAGAGAGGAGGGGAGTGGAGACTGCAGGGAGGGACAGACTAGAGAGGAAGGGAATGGAGACAGCAGGGAGGAACAGACTAGAGAGGAGGGGAGTGGAGACAGCAGGGAGGGACAGACTAGAGAGGAAGGGAATGGAGACAGCAGGGAGGAACAGACTAGAGAGGAGGGGAGTGGAGACAGCAGGGAGGGACAGACTAGAGAGGAAGGGAGTGGAGACTGCAGGGATAGACTAGAGAGGAAGGGAGTGGAGACAGCAGGGAGGAACAGACTAGAGAGGAGGGGAATGGAGACAGCAGGGAGGGACAGACTAGAGAGGAAGGGAGTGGAGAAAGAAGGGAGGGACAGACTAGAGTGGAAGGGAATGGAGACAGCAGGGAGGGACAGACTAGAGAGAAAGGGACCAAATACTACAGGGAGGGACAGACTAGAGAGGAGGGGAGTGGAGACAGCAGGGAGGGACAGACTAGAGAGGAGGGGAGTGGAGACAGCAGGGAAGGACAGACTAGAGAGGAAGGGTGTGGAGACAGCAGGGAGGGACAGACTAGAGAGGAAGGGTGTGGAGACAGCAGGGAGGGACAGACTAGAAAGGAGGGGAGTGGAGACAGCAGGGAGGGACAGACTAGAGAGGAAGGGAGTGGAGACAGCAGGGAGGGACAGACTAGAGAGGAGGGGAGTGGAGACAGCAGGGAGGGACAGACTAGAGAGGAGGGGAGTGGAGACTGCAGGGAGGGACAGACTAGAGAGGAAGGGAATGGAGACAGCAGGGAGGAACAGACTAGAGAGGAAGGGAATGGAGACAGCAGGGAGGAACAGACTAGAGAGGAGGGGAGTGGAGACAGCAGGGAGGGACAGACTAGAGAGGAGGGGAGTGGAGACTGCAGGGATAGACTAGAGAGGAAGGGAGTGGAGACAGCAGGGAGGGACAGACTAGAGAGGAGGGGAGTGGAGACAGCAGGGAGGGACAGACTAGAGAGGAGGGGAATGGAGACAGCAGGGAGGGACAGACTAGAGAGGAAGGGAATGGAGACAGCAGGGAGGAACAGACTAGAGAGGAGGGGAGTGGAGACAGCAGGGAGGGACAGACTAGAGAGGAGGGGAGTGGAGACTGCAGGGAGGGACAGACTAGAGAGGAAGGGAATGGAGACAGCAGGGAGGGACAGACTAGAGAGGAGGGGGGTGGAGACAGCAGGGAGGGACAGACTAGAGAGGAGGGGAGTGGAGACTGCAGGGATAGACTAGAGAGGAAGGGAGTGGAGACAGCAGGGAGGAACAGACTAGAGAGGAGGGGAATGGAGACAGCAGGGAGGGACAGACTAGAGAGGAAGGGAGTGGAGAAAGAAGGGAGGGACAGACTAGAGTGGAAGGGAATGGAGAAAGCAGGGAGGGACAGACTAGAGAGGAAGGGAATGGAGACAGCAGGGAGGGACAGACTAGAGAGGAAGGGAGTGGAGACAGCAGGGAGGGACAGACTAGAGAGGAGGGGAGTGGAGACAGCAGGGAGGGACAGACTAGAGAGGAAGGGAGTGGAGACAGCAGGGAGGGACAGACTAGAGAGGAAGGGAGTGGAGATAGCAGGGAGGGACAGACTAGAGAGAAAGGGACCAAATACTACAGGGAGGGACAGACTAGAGAGGAGGGGAGTGGAGATAGCAGGGAGGGACAGACTAGAGAGGAAGGGTGTGGAGACAGCAGGGAGGGACAGACTAGAGAGGAGGGGAGTGGAGACTGCAGGGAGGCACAGACTAGAGAGGAAGGGAGTGGAGACAGCAGGGAGGGACAGACTAGAGAGGAAGGGAGTGGAGACAGCAGGGAGGGACAGACTAGAGAGGAAGGCAGTGGAGACAGCAGGGAGGGACAGACTAGAGAGGAGGGGAGTGGAGACTGCAGGGATAGATAGACTAGAGAGGAGGGGAGTGGAGACTGCAGGGAGGGACAGACTAGAGAGGAAGGGAGTGGAGACTGCAGGGATAGATAGACTTAGTCTACAGTGGAGGGGAATGGAGACAGCAGGGAGGGACAGACTAGAGAGGAAGGGAGTGGAGACAGCAGGGAGGGACAGACTAGCAGTGCTGAGTGTGCGTTGAACCATGCTGCACACTCAGCTCAGCTGGATCTCTGTGTGTGCTGAGCTCTGCTTCTCTGTGTGGCAGAGCTGTGTCAGCACTGCTACATCTGAGATCGGACCACAATGGAAACTGCTGCGGATGGTTCTTAGACTCCGCCTCCTCCGGCAGAACCAGCGTTGATTGGCTGAATGCTGTACACTGGCCAATCAACATTGGTCAATACATTCCTATGGGAAATAGTCAGCTCTTGCATATTGCAAGCTGACAGGGATCCCGATGTAAATCCAGTGACTTGGGCTTGTTAGATGCCCCCAGACATGCTTCCCCTGCTGTCCCAGTTACATTGCAGAGGTGTTGGCATCATTTCCTGGGGTGTCATAGTGGACTTGGTGACTCTCCTGAGTCGAATGGTGGGATCCCCTGAAACAAAGTATTTTCTCCCATAGACTATAATGGGGTTTGACATTTGTTCGAATAGTCCAATATTGAGCGTCTATTCAAAACGAACATCAAATATTTTACTGTTCTCTCATGTCTAGTAGTCAGCAGTGAACTCCCCCTAGTGGAGGCTACAGGCTGCCGAAATACTATCATGTACCTGTTCAGCTCGCTCTAGAGATTTGCATTTTGGAGATGTCATCTTTGTACTGTAACGTGTGTAATACTGGGGGCTTCTCACGTGGTTGATGCCCTGGCTTGGGTGTAGTAGGTGGTGCTGTCTCCAGGTATGCTATCTGAGCTGTCACAACCAGTGCACCCTCCGCTTTGTTGCAGGGGTCTAACTCACAAATATTTCTCTACTAAATGCAACCCTAACCTGTCTGGTTTGATGTCAGCGCAGGGGGCGGTGCCTGTCGGTAACAGCCACAGGAGGGGGCGTGGACACCAGCGCCAAGACCCTACCAGATCCACACCAGGCCCGGGAGGACCTATGTCTCACCATTACATTCTAGCATCTACCCTTCTCACATGGCAGAGGGGACATCTATGCACCCCCCTATATACTGATGACACAGCTCTTTTAGGCTGAGGCCACACGTTGCAGAAAGTTGCGTTTTCTGTTCTAGGAGTGGGAGAAACATGTGGTGTTAACCCCGGTAGGAGGCTTCTCGTGTCAGGAGCTCTTAGAGGATGAGACGTCCTTGGCGGCAGATTCCTGACATATCGCACAATTCATCAGACAATGTTCCTGAGGTTAATGCTAAACTTTAACTATCAGCCAATAAACAGACGGGAACTACAGAAGCGTGAGAAGAGACGCGGCGGACGCCGGCCTGATACGTCCAGATACCTGACCGGAGTAAGACGAACATAAAAGAAGACGCTGTAAAAATCCCAATAACAAGAAAATACAAAGGAAGCAAAAATCACGAAAAGCACACGAAAGGTCACGGCTTTACTACTGTGCTGATCACAGCTGAGGTGGTGGCCCAAGGGTCAGGAGACAGCGCCACCCACAGGACAATCTCCATAGTGTAGTAGAGACTGTGGCCCCAAGATGTATGACGTATGTTATATTACACATCTCACCCCCGTCTTGTGTCCCTCATTCTGTAGATCTGCTCTTTTCACGTGTGTTTATTGGACAATCGAATACAAAGTTATGGTGGTCAAGGGGGGGAGTGATGAGACAATGTGTAGGGATCAGGGTGGGGACGATGAGACAATGTGTAGGGATCAGGGTGGGGACGATGAGACACTGTGTAGGGATCAGGGTGGGGACGATGAGACAATGTGTAGGGATCATGGTGGGGACGATGAGACACTGTGTAGGGATCAGGGTGGGGACGATGAGACAATGTGTAGGGATCAGGGTGGGGACGATGAGACACTGTGTAGGGATCAGGGTGGGGACGATGAGACAATGTGTAGGGATCAGGGTGGGGACGATGAGACACTGTGTAGGGATCAGGGTGGGGACGATGAGACAATGTGTAGGGATCAGGGTGGGGACGATGAGACAATGTGTAGGGATCAGGGTGGGGACGATGAGACACTGTGTAGGGATCAGGGTGGGGACGATGAGACAATGTGTAGGGATCAGGGTGGGGACGATGAGACAATGTGTAGGGATCAGGGTGGGGATGATGAGACAATGTGTAGGGATCAGGGTGGGGACGATGAGACAATGTGTAGGGATCAGGGTGGGAACAATGAAAAAATGTGTAGGGATCAGGGTGGGGACGATGAGACAATGTGTAGGGATCAGGGTGGGGATGATGAGACAATATGTAGGGATCAGGGTGGGGATGATGAGACAATGTGTAGGGATCAGGGTGGGGATGATGAGACAATATGTAGGGATCAGGGTAGGGACAATGAGACAATATGTAGGGATGAGGGTGGGGACGATGAGACAATGTGTAGGGATGAGGGTGGGGACGATGAGACAATATGTAGGGATCAGGGTAGGGACAATGAGACAATATGTAGGGATCAGGGTGGGGAAGATGAGAATGTGTAGGGATCAGGGTGGGGGCAATGAGACAATGCGTAGGGATCAGGGTGGGGATGATGAGACAATATGTAGGGATCAGGGTGGAGACGATGAGACAATATGTAGGGATCAGGGTGGAGACGATGAGACAATATGTAGGGATCAGGGTGGGGATGATGAGACAATGTGTAGGGATCAGGGTGGGGACAATGAGACAATATGTAGGGATCAGGGTGGAGACGATGATACAATGTGTAGGGATCAGGGTGGGGATGATGAGACAATGTGTAGGGATCAGGGTGGGGAAGATGAGAATGTGTAGGGATCAGGGTGGGGGCAATGAGACAATGCGTAGGGATCAGGGTGGGGATGATGAGACAATATGTAGGGATCAGGGTGGAGACGATGAGACAATATGTAGGGATCAGGGTGGAGACGATGAGACAATATGTAGGGATCAGGGTGGGGACAATGAGACAATGTGTAGGGATCAGGGTGGGGACAATGAGACAATATGTAGGGATCAGGGTGGAGACGATGAGACAATGTGTAGGGATCAGGGTGGGGATGATGAGACAATATGTAGGGATCAGGGTGGGGATGATGAGACAATATGTAGGGATCAGGGTGGGGACGATGAGACAATGTGTAGGGATCAGGGTGGGGACAATGAGACAATATGTAGGGATCAGGGTGGAGACGATGAGACAATGTGTAGGGATCAGGGTGGGGACAATGAGACAATATGTAGGGATCAGGGTGGAGACGATGAGACAATGGACTGGGGGCAGTGGACTCTTCTCTCTGTGTCAGAAATGAGATAAGTGAACATTCCCTGTAACAATCCTCCTTATGGTGTGTAAACTGGCGGCAGCATCAGACGCCCCCGGGCTATATACTCCTAAGGAGGGCAGATAGGATTGGGGGGTAACAAGCATCTGCCCTACAGCCCAGTCCCCTCTTATGACCCTGTATATATTATCCTGGAATACTGCGGGGCACGGTACATGTCTTTGGGTTATATGAAGCCGTGCCAATGTATCTTCAGCGGGTCACCCATAGCTGGAGCTCGGCTTTTCTTCGCCTGGGGATATGCTCGGGTCCCTGGCCAGCTAGGTCAGGATCCCGGAGATAAGCACCTTTGGGCTCAGGGCTCGTCTGGGTGGGACAGGCCCATTAGAGTTAGGCCCAAACCCTGTTAGAATAATCCATCCTAGTGGTCCAGCGGCATACGCCCCATATGGGGTGGATCAATGACTTGTCACCAGGGTCTATGTCATATGGGATGATCCAGTAAGAGCCTATATTGGTGATATGTCCTGCGTGTACAGAGAGATACCAGTAAAGATGGATGCCTGAGAGTTATTTGGGGGGGGGGGGGGGGGTACTCCCAGTCCAGTTGTGCTGGTGGCTGCCACAGCTCGCCTACGCCCTCTGCTGGTACAGATGAGCAGGTGGTACCAATGAGGCAGCTATAGGTCATCTCCAGAGCCAACACCCAGCACCATGCGTGTCCCTCACCATCTTTACTATTGTTGTTTCTTATCACTAGGTCGGCTACTTTTTGGGATAATCAGTATTCCTTTTCTCTTTAAAGCTGGTAAGGGACATGTTCACACTCCTGATTGCCATTAGGGTACGTATTGAGGAGTGGAGGGAAGCGTCTCTAGGTGAGGGTAGGATGGTAGTAATAGTGTGAGCAGTGATGGAATAGAAGAAGCGCAGGATTGAGGGATTTTGATCGGCGCATGCGCGAGGAGACGGGCTTGGAAGCGTAGTATCATGAGATGCTATCTCGCGCATGCGCAGTTGACCGGGACCGGCCCGTCACCCACACTCACTGGTAAAACTACATGTACGGCATTACTATGCTGAGACATGATGATATGTCCTTGTGTTATGTTTCTTTGATGTCGGTATGATTGTTATTTAATTATTTAAAGGGGTGCGGCGTTCTGCTCATTCCGAGCCGTACACGCCGGCACTCCCCATTCACTTCAATGGGAGCGCTCGTAGAGAAAAAAGCGGCCCATTCATTTCTATGGGGAGCGCTCGTATGTCGGCTCCCATAGAAATGAATGGGGTCTGCTTTATACGCCGCTGATTCTGAACGTGTTTTAACGTATCAGTCACCGTATCCGTAGTGTGAATGCACCTATAGACTGCTATGGACTTATACTCAATCTATATAGTACTGATATGAAGACTGATATGAACCTATAATAAGTCTATTCAGTTCTCTTGAACTGCTATGGATGTATGTACAGTATATAGTATACCAACTCTGCATGTATAAATTGCAATGGACCTATACTAAACCTATACAGTACCTATAAATGCTATGGACCTACACTAAAAATATCCTGCACTTATAGACTGCTATGAACTAATAATAAACCTATACAACACCTATAGACTGCCATGGACCTATACTAAATCTCTACAGCACATATACACTGCTATAGGCCTATACTAAATCTATACTGTACTTATAGATTGCTATGGCCCTATACTAAACCTGCACAGCACCCATAGACTGTTATTCCTATGCTGCACCTATGGACTGCTGTGGATTTATACTGCCCTTATATGGCGCCTATAGATAGCTATAGACCTATACTGCACCTACACTTCACCTATGCATTACTCTGGATCGATACTAAACCTGGAAAGCACCTACAGAATGCCATTCCTATACTTCACCTATGGACTGCTGTGGAATTATACTGTTCCTATATGGTTTCTTTTATACAGTGTGTGTGTGTGTGTGTGTGTATATATATAAATATATATATATAACCCCTGTATACTATATATATATATATATATATATATATATATATATATATATATATAAATATATATATGGTATATAGTGTGCAGGAACCTATATGTATATACTGTATACAGTGCGCAGGATCCTTTGTATCACCTATATTCCACCCCCCCCCCCCTCCCCATATAGCAGTCACCAACGAAGAGGAAGATGAAACTCCATGGACTGTTATAACCCAAACCACCCCCCACCCCCACCACTCACCCACCCGAATCCAACTCCCCCCCCCCCCAACCGCCCAATTTACTAGCTTTGGCAATGCCAAATACCTATTCGGACGTGCCATTAAAGCTTTTTTGATTTGATTTGATATGTATATACTGTATACAGTGCACAGGATCCTCTGTATCACCTATATGTATATACTGTATACAGTGCACAGGATCCTCTGTATCACCTATATGTATATACTGTATACAGTGCACAGGATCCTCTGTATCACCTATATGTATATACTGTATACAGTGCACAGGATCCTCTGTATCACCTATATGTATATACTGTATACAGTGCACAGGATCCTCTGTATCACCTATATGTATATACTGTATACAGTGCACAGGATCCTCTGTATTACCTATATGTATATACTGTATACAGTGCACTGGATCCTCTGTATCACCTATATGTATATACTGCATACAGTGCGCAGGATCCTCTGTATCACCTATATGTATATACTGTATACAGTGCACAGGATCCTCTGTATCACCTATATGTATATACTGTATACAGTGCACAGGATCCTCTGTATCACCTATATGTATATACTGCATACAGTGCACAGGATCCTCTGTATTACCTATATGTATATACTGTATACAGTGCACAGGATCCTCTGTATCACCTATATGTATATACTGTATACAGTGCACAGGATCCTCTGTATTACCTATATGTATATACTGTATACAGTGCACAGGATCCTCTGTATCACCTATATGTATATACTGTATACAGTGCACAGGATCCTCTGTATCACCTATATGTATATACTGTATACAGTGCACAGGATCCTCTGTATCCCCTATATGTATATACTGTATACAGTGCACAGGATCCTCTGTATCACCTATATGTATATACTGTATACAGTGCACAGGATCCTCTGTATCACCTATATGTATATACTGTATACAGTGCACAGGATCCTCTGTATCACCTATATGTATATACTGTATACAGTGCACAGGATCCTCTGTATCCCCTATATGTATATACTGTATACAGTGCACTGGATCCTCTGTATCACCTATATGTATATACTGTATACAGTGCACAGGATCCTCTGTATCCCCTATATGTATATACTGCGTACAGTGCACAGGATCCTCTGTATCACCTATATGTATATACTGTATACAGTGCACAGGATCCTCTGTATCACCTATATGTATATACTGTATACAGTGCACAGGATCCTCTGTATCACCTATATGTATATACTGTATACAGTGCACAGGATCCTCTGTATCCCCTATATGTATATACTGTATACAGTGCACTGGATCCTCTGTATCACCTATATGTATATACTGTATACAGTGCACAGAATCCTCTGTATCACCTATATGTATATACTGTATACAGTGCACAGGATCCTCTGTATCACCTATATGTATATACTGTATACAGTGCACAGGATCCTCTGTATCCCCTATATGTATATACTGTATACAGTGCACAGGATCCTCTGTATCACCTATATGTATATACTGCATACAGTGCACAGGATCCTCTGTATCACCTATATGTATATACTGCATACAGTGCAGAGGATCCTCTGTATCACCTATATGTATATACTGTATACAGTGCACAGGATCCTCTGTATCACCTATATGTATATACTGTATACAGTGCACTGGATCCTCTGTATCACCTATATGTATATACTGTATACAGTGCACAGGATCCTCTGTATCCCCTATATGTATATACTGCATACAGTGCACAGGATCCTCTGTATCACCTATATGTATATACTGCATACAGTGCACAGGATCCTCTGTATCACCTATATGTATATACTGTATACAGTGCACAGGATCCTCTGTATCACCTATATGTATATACTGCATACAGTGCACAGGATCCTCTGTATCACCTATATGTATATACTGTATACAGTGCACAGGATCCTCTGTATCACCTATATGTATATACTGTATACAGTGCACAGGATCCTCTGTATCACCTATATGTATATACTGCATACAGTGCACAGGATCCTCTGTATCACCTATATGTATATACTGTATACAGTGCACAGGATCCTCTGTATCACCTATATGTATATACTGTATACAGTGCACAGGATCCTCTGTATCACCTATATGTATATACTGTATACAGTGCACAGGATCCTCTGTATCACCTATATGTATATACTGCATACAGTGCACAGGATCCTCTGTATCACCTATATGTATATACTGTATACAGTGCACAGGATCCTCTGTATCACCTATATGTATATACTGTATACAGTGCACAGGATCCTCTGTATCACCTATATGTATATACTGTATACAGTGCACAGGATCCTCTGTATCACCTATATGTATGTATATGGTCTACATTGTCCCTGTGTGGCCGCTGCGGGGAGTTGCATTTTGGGGGGTGAGTGGAGCAGGGACAGACAGTAACACATTTGTATCTACAGGTTCCTCCCCCCTCCAGTGGGCGGCGCCAGCAATCATTAACAGTGCGGCCCCCAGGAGTCAGTGCAGGAGCTTTAAATACTCTACCAGTCAGTGTGCCTGCAGCCTCAATGATAGCACTGCCTGCCCGCCTCTACCTGACTGCACTGCCTGCCTCTACCTGACTGCACTGCCTGCCTCTACCTGACTGCACTGCCTGCCTCTACCTGACTGCACTGCCTGCCTCTACCTGACTGCACTGCCTGCCTCTACCTGACTGCACTGCCTGCCTCTACCTGACTGCACTGCCTGCCTCTACCTGACTGCACTGCCTGCCTCTACCTGACTGCACTGCCTGCACTGCCTGCCTCTACCTGACTGCACTGCCTGCCTCTACCTGACTGCACTGCCTGCCTCTACCTGACTGCACTGCCTGCACTGCCTGCCTCTACCTGACTGCACTGCCTGCCTCTACCTGACTGCACTGCCTGCCTCTACCTGACTGCACTGCCTGCACTGCCTGCCTCCACCTGCAGCCTCAGCCTTCACCCCCGGACTCCCCCTGTCTCCAGGACTCTACACAAGAACTCCCTGAACATGTGAGTACAGCAGAGAGTGTGAGAGGGGAGAACAGCTGAGACGGGGGTATACAGAGTATACGGTCAGTCCAGGCTGATATACTACTGACTATAGGACGGGGGGTATACAGAGTATACGATCAGTCCAGGCTGATATACTACTGACTATAGGACGGGGGTATACAGAGTATACGATCAGTCCAGGCTGATATACTACTGACTATAGGAGGGGGGGTATACAGAGTATACGATCAGTCCAGGCTGATATACTACTGACTATAGGACGGGGGGTATACAGAGTATACGATCAGTCCAGGCTGATATACTACTGACTATAGGAGGGGGGTATACAGAGTATACGATCAGTCCAGGCTGATATACTACTGACTATAGGACGGGGGTATACAGAGTATACGGTCAGTCCAGGCTGATATACTACTGACTATAGGACGGGGGTATACAGAGTATACGGTCAGTCCAGGCTGATATACTACTGACTATAGGACGGGGGTATACAGAGTATATGGTCAGTCCAGGCTGATATACTACTGACTATAGGACGGGGGTATACAGAGTATATGGTCAGTCCAGGCTGATATACTACTGACTATAGGAGGGGGGTATACAGAGTATACGGTCAGTCCAGGCTGATATACTACTGACTATAGGACGGGGGGTATACAGAGTATACGGTCAGTCCAGGCTGATATACTACTGACTATAGGAGGGGGGTATACAGAGTATACGGTCAGTCCAGGCTGATATACTACTGACTATAGGACGGGGGGTATACAGAGTATACGGTCAGTCCAGGCTGATATACTACTGACTATAGGACGGGGGTATACAGAGTATATGGTCAGTCCAGGCTGATATACTACTGACTATAGGAGGGGGGTATACAGAGTATATGGTCAGTCCAGGCTGATATACTACTGACTATAGGACGGGGGTATACAGAGTATACGGTCAGTCCAGGCTGATATACTACTGACTATAGGACGGGGGTATACAGAGTATATGGTCAGTCCAGGCTGATATACTACTGACTATAGGAGGGGGGTATACAGAGTATACGGTCAGTCCAGGCTGATATACTACTGACTATAGGAGGGGGGTATACAGAGTATACGGTCAGTCCAGGCTGATATACTACTGACTATAGGACGGGGGTATACAGAGTATATGGTCAGTCCAGGCTGATATACTACTGACTATAGGACGGGGGTATACAGAGTATATGGTCAGCCCAGGCTGATATACTACTGACTATAGGAGGGGGGTATACAGAGTATACGGTCAGTCCAGGCTGATATACTACTGACTATAGGACGGGGGGTATACAGAGTATACGGTCAGTCCAGGCTGATATACTACTGACTATAGGACGGGGGTATACAGAGTATATGGTCAGTCCAGGCTGATATACTACTGACTATAGGACGGGGGTATACAGAGTATATGGTCAGTCCAGGCTGATATACTACTGACTATAGGAGGGGGGTATACAGAGTATACGGTCAGTCCAGGCTGATATACTACTGACTATAGGAGGGGGGTATACAGAGTATACGGTCAGTCCAGGCTGATATACTACTGACTATAGGACGGGGGTATACAGAGTATACGGTCAGTCCAGGCTGATATACTACTGACTATAGGAGGGGGGTATACAGAGTATATGGTCAGTCCAGGCTGATATACTACTGATTATAGGAGGGGGGTATACAGAGTATACGGTCAGTCCAGGCTGATATACTACTGACTATAGGACGGGGGTATACAGAGTATACGATCAGTCCAGGCTGATATACTACTGACTATAGGAGGGGGGTATACAGAGTATATGGTCAGTCCAGGCTGATATACTACTGACTATAGGAGGGGGGTATACAGAGTATATGGTCAGTCCAGGCTGATATACTACTGATTATAGGAGGGGGGTATACAGAGTATACGGTCAGTCCAGGCTGATATACTACTGATTATAGGAGGGGGGTATACAGAGTATACGGTCAGTCCAGGCTGATATACTACTGACTATAGGACGGGGGTATACAGAGTATACGATCAGTCCAGGCTGATATACTACTGACTATAGGACGGGGGTATACAGAGTATACGATCAGTCCAGGCTGATATACTACTGACTATAGGACGGGGGTATACAGAGTATACGATCAGTCCAGGCTGATATACTACTGACTATAGGACGGGGGTATACAGAGTATACGGTCAGTCCAGGCTGATATACTACTGACTATAGGAGGGGGGTATACAGAGTATATGGTCAGTCCAGGCTGATATACTACTGACTATAGGAGGGGGGTATACAGAGTATACGGTCAGTCCAGGCTGATATACTACTGACTATAGGACGGGGGTATACAGAGTATACGGTCAGTCCAGGCTGATATACTACTGATTATAGGAGGGGGGTATACAGAGTATACGGTCAGTCCAGGCTGATATACTACTGACTATAGGACGGGGGTATACAGAGTATACGGTCAGTCCAGGCTGATATACTACTGACTATAGGAGGGGGGTATACAGAGTATATGGTCAGTCCAGGCTGATATACTACTGATTATAGGACGGGGGTATACAGAGTATACGGTCAGTCCAGGCTGATATACTACTGACTATAGGAGGGGGGTATACAGAGTATACGGTCAGTCCAGGCTGATATACTACTGACTATAGGAGGGGGGTATACAGAGTATACGGTCAGTCCAGGCTGATATACTACTGACTATAGGACGGGGGTATACAGAGTATACGGTCAGTCCAGGCTGATATACTACTGACTATAGGACGGGGGTATACAGAGTATACGGTCAGTCCAGGCTGATATACTACTGACTATAGGACGGGGGTATACAGAGTATACGGTCAGTCCAGGCTGATATACTACTGACTATAGGACGGGGGTATACAGAGTATATGGTCAGTCCAGGCTGATATACTACTGACTATAGGACGGGGGTATACAGAGTATACGGTCAGTCCAGGCTGATATACTACTGACTATAGGAGGGGGGTATACAGAGTATACGGTCAGTACAGGCTGATATACTACTGACTATAGGAGGGGGGTATACAGAGTATACGGTCAGTCCAGGCTGATATACTACTGACTATAGGACGGGGTATACAGAGTGTACGGTCAGTCCAGGCTGATATACTACTGACTATAGGACGGGGTATACAGAGTATATGGTCAGTCCAGGCTGATATACTACTGACTATAGGACGGGGGTATACAGAGTATACGGTCAGTCCAGGCTGATATACTACTGACTATAGGACGGGGGTATACAGAGTATACGGTCAGTCCAGGCTGATATACTACTGATTATAGGAGGGGGGTATACAGAGTATACGGTCAGTCCAGGCTGATATACTACTGACTATAGGACGGGGGTATACAGAGTATACGGTCAGTCCAGGCTGATATACTACTGACTATAGGACGGGGGTATACAGAGTATACGGTCAGTCCAGGCTGATATACTACTGATTATAGGAGGGGGGTATACAGAGTATATGGTCAGTCCAGGCTGATATACTACTGACTATAGGACGGGGGTATACAGAGTATACGGTCAGTCCAGGCTGATATACTACTGATTATAGGAGGGGGGTATACAGAGTATACGGTCAGTCCAGGCTGATATACTACTGACTATAGGACGGGGGGTATACAGAGTATATGGTCAGTCCAGGCTGATATACTACTGACTATAGGAGGGGGGTATACAGAGTATATGGTCAGTCCAGGCTGATATACTACTGACTATAGGAGGGGGGTATACAGAGTATACGATCAGTCCAGGCTGATATACTACTGATTATAGGACGGGGGTATACAGAGTATACGGTCAGTCCAGGCTGATATACTACTGACTATAGGAGGGGGGTATACAGAGTATATGGTCAGTCCAGGCTGATATACTACTGATTATAGGAGGGGGGTATACAGAGTATACGGTCAGTCCAGGCTGATATACTACTGACTATAGGACGGGGGTATACAGAGTATACGGTCAGTCCAGGCTGATATACTACTGACTATAGGAGGGGGGTATACAGAGTATATGGTCAGTCCAGGCTGATATACTACTGATTATAGGACGGGGGTATACAGAGTATACGGTCAGTCCAGGCTGATATACTACTGACTATAGGACGGGGGTATACAGAGTATACGGTCAGTCCAGGCTGATATACTACTGACTATAGGACGGGGGTATACAGAGTATACGATCAGTCCAGGCTGATATACTACTGACTATAGGACGGGGGTATACAGAGTATATGGTCAGCCCAGGCTGATATACTACTGACTATAGGAGGGGGGTATACAGAGTATATGGTCAGTCCAGGCTGATATACTACTGACTATAGGACGGGGGTATACAGAGTATATGGTCAGTCCAGGCTGATATACTACTGACTATAGGACGGGGGGTATACAGAGTATACGGTCAGACTGTGCTCTGTGTCGGTTATGATGAGACTATCGGTTGTCAGGGTGTCAGTTTCAGGGGACAATGAGCCACCAGTCCCAGATTTCTACATGTAACATCAAAGTCCAAAAGTCCCAGAGCCCTCCGCACCGGGGTCAGACCTGAGGGGGGGCTGTCTATAGACTGCAGCACTGTGTGGGTGTAAGGCCGTGTTCACACACTACATCTTACTGGGACATCTGCAGTTTTTTGAGTGAAAGCCTGAAGTGGATCCAGAGGTTCGGAGAAGCATCAGCCCCCGCCTTACACCCATGCAGAACCCTCTCACCTCTGGGATGTGTTTGGGGGCCCCTCAGGCTCCTCTGAGGAGATTATAAGATATTAATGGCGCAGATTGTAATTAACCGAATCCGAGAGATTGGCCGCCAAACGGAAAATGCTTTGATGTCTGCACTTCATCTAGATGGGGCCGTCACGGATGATGGGGGGGGGGCGAGTGAGTGGATAGAAGATGATGGTGGATGAAGGTGGGGAGGGGGATCGCGGATGGGGAGGGGGTTCATTGCTCGTACTTACCTGGGAATCTTCCTCCATTGTATTACAATAGTTATACAGTCTCTTAAAGGGCCAGTCATTCTCTCTCCACTGTTGCTGTGTGTGATCCGCTCCTTAGGTCAGGTGAGGGTTACTGAAGTGCATTCTCCTCTGTTGTCAGCCACTTTGCGCTGTGTGCGGTTAATCCGACGTTGGCGGTCTCTTTGTGTTCATATATAATAATGTAAAGCTCTCAAACCTCACAATGGGCGCCGTAACTTTGGAGCCGCTGCCACATTGTGTGAGAACAACTGGCGCAGTGGGTACGTGTCCAGTGTGCTCAGTGGGTACGTGTCCGGTGTGCTCAGTGGGTACGTGTGTATAAATATATTGTGCCATGTGAACAAGGCCCTACCATCAGTGCTGTCTGACTGCAGCCTCTCAATATGGGAGCCACAAAGACTAGACGTACAACGCATGGGTTTTCTTGCGGATACGGTTCTTGGTCTTCAGATGTGACGCCAGGGCCAGTGCTCAGTCGAGCAGCGAGAGGATGAAATGAGCGATTGTTGTCGACTGTAACTGAATATTGTCAGAGCTGCGGCGACAACCGGGGTGGAGAAGCGAAAAATACTGTACATAAATTGAGTAGTGGGTAAAGTAAGGCGGGTACCTATATACAGGCTATATTATTAGTGTGGGGCAGTATATAGTGTGAGTAGCGGTATATAATGTAAGGCGGGTACCTATATACAGGCTATATTATTAGTGTGGGGCAGTATATAGTGTCAGTAGAGGTATATAAAGTAAGGCGGGTACCTATATACAGGCTATATTATTAGTGTGGGGCAGTATATAGTGTGAGTAGCGGTATATAATGTAAGGCGGGGTACCTATATACAGGCTATATTATTAGTGTGGGGCAGTATATAGTGTGAGTAGAGGTATATAATGTAAGGCGGGTACCTATATACAGGCTATATTATTAGTGTGGGGCAGTATATAGTGTGAGTAGCGGTATATAATGTAAGGCGGGTACCTATATACAGGCTATATTATTAGTGTGGGGCAGTATATAGTGTCAGTATAGGTATATAATGTAAGGCGGGTACCTATATACAGGCTATATTATTAGTGAGGGGCAGTATATAGAGTGAGTAGAGGTATATAAAGTAAGGCGGGTACCTATATACAGGCTATATTATTAGTGTGGGGCAGTATATAGTGTGAGTAGCGGTATATAATGTAAGGCGGGTACCTATATACAGGCTATATTATTAGTGAGGGGCAGTATATAGTGTGAGTAGCGGTATATAATGTAAGGCGGGTACCTATATACAGGCTATATTATTAGTGAGGGGCAGTATATAGAGTGAGTAGAGGTATATAAAGTAAGGCGGGTACCTATATACAGGCTATATTATTAGTGTGGGGCAGTATATAGTGTCAGTAGAGGTATATAAAGTAAGGCGGGTACCTATATACAGGCTATATTATTAGTGTGGGGCAGTATATAGTGTGAGTAGAGGTATATAAAGTAAGGCGGGTACCTATATACAGGCTATATTATTAGTGTGGGGCAGTATATAGTGTGAGTAGAGGTATATAATGTAAGGCGGGTACCTATATACAGGCTATATTATTAGTGTGGGGCAGTATATAGTGTGAGTAGCGGTATATAATGTAAGGCGGGTACCTATATACAGGCTATATTATTAGTGTGGGGCAGTATATAGTGTGAGTAGCGGTATATAATGTAAGGCGGATACCTATATACAGGCTATATTATTAGTGTGGGGCAGTATATAGTGTGAGTAGCGGTATATAATGTAAGGCGGATACCTATATACAGGCTATATTATTAGTGTGGGGCAGTATATAGTGTGAGTAGCGGTATATAATGTAAGGCGGATACCTATATACAGGCTATATTATTAGTGTGGGGCAGTATATAGTGTGAGTAGCGGTATATAATGTAAGGCGGGTACCTATATACAGGCTATATTATTAGTGTGGGGCAGTATATAGTGTGAGTAGCGGTATATAATGTAAGGCGGGTACCTATATACAGGCTATATTATTAGTGTGGGGCAGTATATAGTGTCAGTAGAGGTATATAAAGTAAGGCGGGTACCTATATACAGGCTATATTATTAGTGTGGGGCAGTATATAGTGTGAGTAGCGGTATATAATGTAAGGCGGGTACCTATATACAGGCTATATTATTAGTGTGGGGCAGTATATAGTGTGAGTAGAGGTATATAATGTAAGGCGGGGTACCTATATACAGGCTATATTATTAGTGTGGGGCAGTATATAGTGTGAGTAGCGGTATATAATGTAAGGCGGGTACCTATATACAGGCTATATTATTAGTGTGGGGCAGTATATAGTGTCAGTATAGGTATATAATGTAAGGCGGGTACCTATATACAGGCTATATTATTAGTGAGGGGCAGTATATAGAGTGAGTAGAGGTATATAAAGTAAGGCGGGTACCTATATACAGGCTATATTATTAGTGTGGGGCAGTATATAGTGTGAGTAGCGGTATATAATGTAAGGCGGGTACCTATATACAGGCTATATTATTAGTGAGGGGCAGTATATAGTGTGAGTAGCGGTATATAATGTAAGGCGGGTACCTATATACAGGCTATATTATTAGTGAGGGGCAGTATATAGAGTGAGTAGAGGTATATAAAGTAAGGCGGGTACCTATATACAGGCTATATTATTAGTGTGGGGCAGTATATAGTGTCAGTAGAGGTATATAAAGTAAGGCGGGTACCTATATACAGGCTATATTATTAGTGTGGGGCAGTATATAGTGTGAGTAGAGGTATATAAAGTAAGGCGGGTACCTATATACAGGCTATATTATTAGTGTGGGGCAGTATATAGTGTGAGTAGAGGTATATAATGTAAGGCGGGTACCTATATACAGGCTATATTATTAGTGTGGGGCAGTATATAGTGTGAGTAGAGGTATATAATGTAAGGCGGGTACCTATATACAGGCTATATTATTAGTGTGGGGCAGTATATAGTGTGAGTAGCGGTATATAATGTAAGGCGGATACCTATATACAGGCTATATTATTAGTGTGGGGCAGTATATAGTGTGAGTAGCGGTATATAATGTAAGGCGGATACCTATATACAGGCTATATTATTAGTGTGGGGCAGTATATAGTGTGAGTAGCGGTATATAATGTAAGGCGGATACCTATATACAGGCTATATTATTAGTGTGGGGCAGTATATAGTGTGAGTAGCGGTATATAATGTAAGGCGGATACCTATATACAGGCTATATTATTAGTGTGGGGCAGTATATAGTGTGAGTAGCGGTATATAATGTAAGGCGGATACCTATATACAGGCTATATTATTAGTGTGGGGCAGTATATAGTGTGAGTAGAGGTATATAATGTAAGGCGGATACCTATATACAGGCTATATTATTAGTGTGGGGCAGTATATAGTGTGAGTAGAGGTATATAATGTAAGGCGGGTACCTATATACAGGCTATATTATTAGTGTGGGGCAGTATATAGTGTGAGTAGAGGTATATAATGTAAGGCGGGTACCTATATACAGGCTATATTATTAGTGTGGGGCAGTATATAGTGTGAGTAGAGGTATATAATGTAAGGCGGGTACCTATATACAGGCTATATTATTAGTGTGGGGCAGTATATAGTGTGAGTAGCGGTATATAATGTAAGGCGGATACCTATATACAGGCTATATTATTAGTGTGGGGCAGTATATAGTGTGAGTAGCGGTATATAATGTAAGGCGGATACCTATATACAGGCTATATTATTAGTGTGGGGCAGTATATAGTGTGAGTAGCGGTATATAATGTAAGGCGGATACCTATATACAGGCTATATTATTAGTGTGGGGCAGTATATAGTGTGAGTAGCGGTATATAATGTAAGGCGGGTACCTATATACAGGCTATATTATTAGTGTGGGGCAGTATATAGTGTGAGTAGCGGTATATAATGTAAGGCGGGTACCTATATACAGGCTATATTATTAGTGTGGGGCAGTATATAGTGTGAGTAGCGGTATATAATGTAAGGCGGGTACCTATATACAGGCTATATTATTAGTGTGGGGCAGTATATAGTGTGAGTAGCGGTATATAATGTAAGGCGGGTATCTATATACAGGCTATATTATTAGTGTGGGGCAGTATATAGTGTGAGCAGCGGTATATAATGTAAGGCGGGTACCTATATACAGGCTATATTATTAGTGTGGGGCAGTATATAGTGTGAGCAGCGGTATATAATGTAAGGCGGGTATCTATATACAGGCTATATTATTAGTGTGGGGCAGTATATAGTGTGAGCAGCGGTATATAATGTAAGGCGGGTACCTATATACAGGCTATATTATTAGTGAGGGGCAGTATATAGTGTGAGTAGCGGTATATAATGTAAGGCGGGTATCTATATACAGGCTATATTATTAGTGTGGGGCAGTATATAGTGTGAGCAGCGGTATATAATGTAAGGCGGGTACCTATATACAGGCTATATTATTAGTGTGGGGCAGTATATAGTGTGAGCAGCGGTATATAATGTAAGGCGGGTACCTATATACAGGCTATATTATTAGTGTGGGGCAGTATATAGTGTGAGCAGCGGTATATAATGTAAGGCGGGTACCTATATACAGGCTATATTATTAGTGTGGGGCAGTATATAGTGTGAGCAGCGGTATATAATGTAAGGCGGGTATCTATATACAGGCTATATTGAAGCCCATGTAGCCAGTTTTGGGGGGCCCAGGGGGTCAATTCACACCCTGCACCTGCGCTGACATATTGTAACAAACTGTCTGATACACTGCAGCAGACTCTGAGCTGTGAGCAGTATGGGGTCAGATACATAAAACAAGAGGTTCATCCAGAGCCCGCTGATTCATGGGGACGCCTGGATTGTCCTATATGGAATGTGTATGGCCATGGCCTGATCCTTCATGGTTATTAACCCCGCGGCGGCAGCTCCTTTAAGGGATTGAGATCTTTTCACTCCCAGATCCTGAGGATTTATCCAACATCAACACTCCCAGCAGCAATGTCTGTATAGAGGGCGCAGGAATTCACCAGTCCAGGGGCCCGCACCGGCCCCTCAAGCTGCAGCCATGGAAACCCCTCTAATATCACACCAGGGTCGCTGACCATTAACCCCTTGCACCCCTGCCGCTCTGTACTATTTGTCTATTCTTTGTTATTGTGGCTCACTGGCGCAGGTTGCATCATCCACAGCAGCGGCTGCGTTACAGTTACATCAGGTTGCACATTAATCAGGCGAACAACCAGCGTCATCCCGAGACAACGACTTCTCCTCCTGATTCCTGGTGACGCCAGCGCTACCCTGATCCACGCATAAGAGCCTGCACCTGAAATCCCTGAACTAACAGCGCTGTCACCTCTAGCACCCTCCTGTATAGCGCTGTCACCTCTAGCACCCTCCTGTATAGCGCTGTCACCTCTAGCACCCTCCTGTATAGCGCCGTCACCTCTAGCACCCTCCTGTATAGCGCCATCACCTCTAGCACCCTCCTGTATAGCACCATCACCTCTAGCACCCTCCTGTATAGCACCATCACCTCTAGCACCCTCCTGTATAGCGCTGTCACCTCTAGCACCCTCCTGTATAGCACCATCACCTCTAGCACCCTTCTGTATAGCGCCGTCACCTCTAGCACCATCCTGTATAGCGCTGTCACCTCTAGCACCCTCCTGTATAGCGCCGTCACCTCTAGCACCCTCCTGTATAGCGCTGTCACCTCTAGCACCCTCCTGTATAGCACCATCACCTCTAGCACCCTCCTGTATAGCACCATCACCTCTAGCACCCTCCTGTATAGCGCTGTCACCTCTAGCACCCTCCTGTATAGCACCATCACCTCTAGCACCCTCCTGTATAGCACCATCACCTCTAGCACCCTCCTGTATAGCGCTGTCACCTCTAGCACCCTCCTGTATAGCGCTGTCACCTCTAGCACCCTCCTGTATAGCGCCGTCACCTCTAGCACCCTCCTGTATAGCGCTGTCACCTCTAGCACCCTCCTGTATAGCACCATCACCTCTAGCACCCTTCTGTATAGCGCCGTCACCTCTAGCACCATCCTGTATAGCACCATCACCTCTAGTACCCTCCTGTATAGCACCATCACCTCTAGCACCCTTCTGTATAGCGCTGTCACCTCTAGCACCCTCCTGTATAGCACCATCACCTCTAGCACCCTCCTGTATAGCACCATCACCTCTAGCACCCTCCTGTATAGCACCATCACCTCTAGCACCCTCCTGTATAGCACCATCACCTCTAGCACCCTCCTGTATAGCACCATCACCTCTAGCACCCTCCTGTATAGCACCATCACCTCTAGCACCCTCCTGTATAGCACCATCACCTCTAGCACCCTCCTGTATAGCACCATCACCTCTAGCACCCTCCTGTATAGCACCATCACCTCTAGCACCCTCCTGTATAGCGCTGTCACCTCTAGCACCCTCCTGTATAGCACCATCACCTCTAGCACCCTCCTGTATAGCACCATCACCTCTAGCACCCTCCTGTATAGCGCTGTCACCTCTAGCACCCTCCTGTATAGCGCTGTCACCTCTAGCACCCTCCTGTATAGCGCCGTCACCTCTAGCACCCTCCTGTATAGCGCTGTCACCTCTAGCACCCTCCTGTATAGCACCATCACCTCTAGCACCCTTCTGTATAGCGCCGTCACCTCTAGCACCATCCTGTATAGCACCATCACCTCTAGTACCCTCCTGTATAGCACCATCACCTCTAGCACCCTTCTGTATAGCGCTGTCACCTCTAGCACCCTCCTGTATAGCACCATCACCTCTAGCACCCTCCTGTATAGCACCATCACCTCTAGCACCCTCCTGTATAGCACCATCACCTCTAGCACCCTCCTGTATAGCACCATCACCTCTAGCACCCTCCTGTATAGCACCATCACCTCTAGCACCCTCCTGTATAGCACCATCACCTCTAGCACCCTCCTGTATAGCACCATCACCTCTAGCACCCTCCTGTATAGCACCATCACCTCTAGCACCCTCCTGTATAGCACCATCACCTCTAGCACCCTCCTGTATAGCACCATCACCTCTAGCACCCTCCTGTATAGCGCCGTCGCCTCTAGCACCCTCCTGTATAGCGCTATCACCTCTAGCACCCTCCTGTATAGCACCATCACCTCTAGCACCCTCCTGTATAGCGCCATCACCTCTAGCACCCTCCTGTATAGCGCTGTCACCTCTAGCACCCTCCTGTATAGCGCTGTCACCTCTAGCACCCTCCTGTATAGCGCTATCACCTCTAGCACCCTCCTGTATAGCGCTATCACCTCTAGCACCCTCCTGTATAGCGCCATCACCTCAGCTATGGGCTGCGGAGCTGACAATCTGACTGCAGGTGATGAGACTGCGCAGTTACCGGCTGTGGCATAAACTTTGTTCCAGAATTTTTACAGCCGCTCTTGTGGTGTTAGTAAGATGGCGGCGCTGCGGAGCGCTCGTAAACCCTGACAAGGCCGCAGTAGACAATAGCAGGTTTTACGTCTTTATGGCGGCCTGTATGGGCCGGGGCTGAGTATTACTGGGGGAGGGGGGACTGAGTATTACTGGGGGAGCGGGGGCTGAGTATTACTGGGGGAGGGGGGGCTGAGTATTACTGAGGGGGGCTGAGTATTACTGGGGGAGGGGGGGCTGAGTATTACTGGGGGGGAGGGGCTGAGTATTACTGGGGGAGGGGGGGCTGAGTATTACTGGGGGGGGAGGGGCTGAGTATTACTGAGGGGGGCTGAGTATTACTGGGGGAGGGGGGGCTGAGTATTACTGGGGGGGAGGGGCTGAGTATTACTGAGGGGGGCTGAGTATTACTGGGGGAGGGGGGGCTGAGTATTACTGGGGGAGGGGGGGGCTGAGTATTACTGGGGGGGAGGGGCTGAGTATTACTGGGGGAGGGGGGCTGAGTATTACTGGGGGAGGGGGGCTGAGTATTACTGGGGGAGGGGGGGCTGAGTATTACTGAAGGGGGGGGGGCTGAGTATTACTGAGGGGGAGGGGCTGAGTATTACTGAGGGGGAGGGGCTGAGTATTACTGGAGGGGGGATGAGTATTACTGGAGGGGGGCTGAGTATTACTGGGGGGAGGGGCTGAGTATTACTGAGAGGGGCTGAGTATTACGGGGGGGGCTGAGTATTACTGGAGGGGGGCTGAGTATTACTGGGGGGAGGGGCTGAGTATTACTGAGGGGGGCTGAGTATTACTGGAGGGGAGGGGCTGAGTATTACTGGAGGGGAGGGGCTGAGTATTACTGAGGGGGGCTGAGTATTACTGGAGGGGAGGGGC
This sequence comes from Leptodactylus fuscus, assembly GCF_031893055.1. NCBI lineage: Eukaryota > Metazoa > Chordata > Amphibia > Anura > Leptodactylidae > Leptodactylus > Leptodactylus fuscus. The sequence goes on along the minus strand of NC_134273.1, from coordinate 91,108,357 downwards.
TGAGTATTACTGAGGGGGGCTGAGTATTACTGGGGGGGCTGAGTATTACTGGAGGGGGGCTGAGTATTACTGGAGGGGGGCTGAGTATTACTGGGGGGAGGGGCTGAGTATTACTGAGGGGGGCTGAGTATTACTGGGGGGGCTGAGTATTACTGGGGGGGAGGGGCTGAGTATCTCCTTCTCCCTCCGGGCCCCTGTGTCTCTCCTTCTCCCTCTGGGCCCCTGTGTTTCTCCTTCCTCCGGGCCCCTGTGTTTCTCCTTCCTCCGGGCCCCGGTGTCTCTCCTTCTCCCTCCGGGCCCCGGTGTCTCTCCTTCTCCCTCCGGGCCCCTGTGTCTCTCCTTCTCCCTCCGGGCCCCTGTGTCTCTCCTTCTCCCTCCGGGCCCCTGTGTCTCTCCTTCTCCCTCCGGGCCCCTGTGTCTCTCCTTCTCCCTCCGGGCCCCTGTGTCTCTCCTTCTCCCTCCGGGCCCCTGTGTTTTTCCTTCTCCCTCCGGGCTGATTGGACATGCTGACATCTGATCTGCCCCTCCAGTCCTTATCTCTCCCGCCATTGTTGGCGCAGACCTAGTGTGTACATGGCGGTATTTGGCGCTGTGGATGTGACTGTGATGGGGCGGTGGCGGTGCAGAGCTCTGGATGTGACTCACTGGGTAATGGGACAGGAGACGTCTTATCTGCTTGTTAAAGTAATTTTCCATTGTGGCCATTTGAGGGTTTGTTACCTTAATTAGTATTACTGGAGGGGGGCTGAGTATTACTGGGGGAGGGGGGCTGAGTATTACTGAGGGGGGCTGAGTATTACGGGGGGGGGCTGAGTATTACTGGAGGGGGGCTGAGTATTACTGGGGGGGACTGAGTATTACTGAGGGGGGCTGAATATTACTGGAGGGGGGCTGAGTATTACAGGGGGGGCTGAGTATTACTGGGGGAGGGGGGGCTGAGTATTACTGGGGGAGGGGGGGGCTGAGTATTACTGGGGGAGGGGGGCTGAGTATTACTGGGGGAGGGGGGCTGAGTATTACTGGGGGAGGGGGGCTGAGTATTACTGGGGGAGGGGGGGCTGAGTATTACTGGGGGAGGGGGGGCTGAGTATTACTGGGGGAGGGGGGCTGAGTATTACTGGGGGAGGGGGGCTGATATTTTTGGACTGTATATGAAGGATGAGTGCAGACGTTCTGCTGAGTGTTATTTTTTTGCTATTTATTGCCCCCCTGTGGGGCAGGTTGTTGCTCTTACCCCCCCTACAGGTTACAGAACTTGTCACATCCTGGCATCTGACCGGGTCACTGACGGCAGGGGGGCTTCTTGTGTAAACGGCCGGGTGGATCCCACATATATAGGATGTGATTGCCCCGGGGTGGCCGCTCCTTCATCCTCCTCACATTCCATAAGTTCTTCAACATTGCTGCAAATATTGTGCGAAAGCGTCTCCGGGCGGTCGCCATCTGCCTGGGCACTGTCATGTGTATTGCACCTGTTCTTATATAGAGCGGACAGTGAACTCCAATGGTACAGTCCAATATGGCGGCTGTCCTGGGCCAGGTCACCTCACAGCGCCCCTTCACGTGTCCCGCAGTAGAGCCCCCTCTGTATCCGGCGCCACCATGTTTTGTACCTTGATGCTTCATGAATATGATCGTCCCGCTGTGTTCCTGGTGTCCGGTGACCCCCCCCCTCCAATAGGGGGCCAAACTTATTACACTATTAGGAAGGACCCCCATTACACTATTAGGAAGGACCCCCCCCCCAGGAAACTCAGGCCCTTTATTACTACTGGCCCGGTAACCATAGTAACCAATCACATGACCGCACTGTGTGTGTCTCTCCTTCTCCCTCCGGGCCCCTGTGTCTCTCCTTCTCCCTCCGGGCCCCTGTGTCTCTCCTTCTCCCTCCGGGCCCCTGTGTCTCTCCTTCTCCCTCCGGGCCCCTGTGTCTCTCCTTCTCCCTCCGGGCCCCTGTGTCTCTCCTTCTCCCTCCGGGCCCCTGTGTCTCTCCTTCTCCCTCCGGGCCCCTGTGTCTCTCCTTCTCCCTCCGGGCCCCTGTGTCTCTCCTTCTCCCTCCGGGCCCCTGTGTCTCTCCTTCTCCCTCCGGGCCCCTGTGTCTCTCCTTCTCCCTCCGGGCCCCTGTGTCTCTCCTTCTCCCTCCGGGCCCCTGTGTCTCTCCTTCTCCCTCTGGGCCCCTGTGTCTCTCCTTCCTCCGGGCCCCCTGTGTCTCTCCTTCTCCCTCCGGGCCCCTGTGTCTCTCCTTCTCCCTCTGGGCCCCTGTGTCTCTCCTTCCTCCGGGCCCCTGTGTCTCTCCTTCTCCCTCCGGGCCCCTGTGTCTCTCCTTCTCCCTCCGGGCCCCTGTGTCTCTCCTTCTCCCTCCGGGCCCCTGTGTCTCTCCTTCTCCCTCTGGGCCCCTGTGTTTCTCCTTCCTCCGGGCCCCTGTGTTTCTCCTTCCTCCGGGCCCCCGGTGTCTCTCCTTCTCCCTCCGGGCCCCTGTGTCTCTCCTTCTCCCTCCGGGCCCCTGTGTCTCTCCTTCTCCCTCCGGGCCCCTGTGTCTCTCCTTCTCCCTCCGGGCCCCTGTGTCTCTCCTTCTCCCTCCGGGCCCCTGTGTCTCTCCTTCTCCCTCCGGGCCCCTGTGTCTCTCCTTCTCCCTCCGGGCCCCGGTGTTTCTCCTTCTCCCTCCGGGCCCCTGTGTCTCTCCTTCTCCCTCCGGGCCCCTGTGTCTCTCCTTCTCCCTCCGGGCCCCGGTGTTTCTCCTTCTCCCTCCGGGCCCCTGTGTCTCTCCTTCTCCCTCCGGGCCCCTGTGTCTCTCCTTCTCCCTCCGGGCCCCTGTGTCTCTCCTTCTCCCTCCGGGCCCCTGTGTCTCTCCTTCTCCCTCCGGGCCCCTGTGTCTCTCCTTCTCCCTCCGGGCCCCTGTGTCTCTCCTTCTCCCTCCGGGCCCCCTGTGTCTCTCCTTCTCCCTCCGGGCCCCTGTGTCTCTCCTTCTCCCTCCGGGCCCCTGTGTCTCTCCTTCTCCCTCCGGGCCCCTGTGTCTCTCCTTCTCCCTCCGGGCCCCTGTGTCTCTCCTTCTCCCTCCGGGCCCCTGTGTCTCTCCTTCTCCCTCCGGGCCCCTGTGTCTCTCCTTCTCCCTCCGGGCCCCTGTGTCTCTCCTTCTCCCTCCGGGCCCCTGTGTCTCTCCTTCTCCCTCTGGGCCCCTGTGTCTCTCCTTCCTCCGGGCCCCTTGTGTCTCTCCTTCTCCCTCCGGGCCCCTGTGTCTCTCCTTCTCCCTCTGGGCCCCTGTGTCTCTCCTTCCTCCGGGCCCCTGTGTCTCTCCTTCTCCCTCCGGGCCCCTGTGTCTCTCCTTCTCCCTCCGGGCCCCTGTGTCTCTCCTTCTCCCTCCGGGCCCCTGTGTCTCTCCTTCTCCCTCTGGGCCCCTGTGTTTCTCCTTCCTCCGGGCCCCTGTGTTTCTCCTTCCTCCGGGCCCCGGTGTCTCTCCTTCTCCCTCCGGGCCCCGGTGTCTCTCCTTCTCCCTCCGGGCCCCTGTGTCTCTCCTTCTCCCTCCGGGCCCCTGTGTCTCTCCTTCTCCCTCCGGGCCCCTGTGTCTCTCCTTCTCCCTCCGGGCCCCTGTGTCTCTCCTTCTCCCTCCGGGCCCCTGTGTCTCTCCTTCTCCCTCCGGGCCCCTGTGTCTCTCCTTCTCCCTCCGGGCCCCTGTGTCTCTCCTTCTCCCTCCGGGCCCCTGTGTCTCTCCTTCTCCCTCCGGGCCCCTGTGTCTCTCCTTCTCCCTCCGGGCCCCTGTGTCTCTCCTTCTCCCTCCGGGCCCCTGTGTCTCTCCTTCTCCCTCCGGGCCCCTGTGTCTCTCCTTCTCCCTCCGGGCCCCTGTGTCTCTCCTTCTCCCTCCGGGCCCCTGTGTCTCTCCTTCTCCCTCTGGGCCCCTGTGTCTCTCCTTCCTCCGGGCCCCTGTGTCTCTCCTTCTCCCTCCGGGCCCCTGTGTCTCTCCTTCTCCCTCTGGGCCCCTGTGTCTCTCCTTCCTCCGGGCCCCTGTGTCTCTCCTTCTCCCTCCGGGCCCCTGTGTCTCTCCTTCTCCCTCCGGGCCCCTGTGTCTCTCCTTCTCCCTCCGGGCCCCTGTGTCTCTCCTTCTCCCTCTGGGCCCCTGTGTTTCTCCTTCCTCCGGGCCCCTGTGTTTCTCCTTCCTCCGGGCCCCGGTGTCTCTCCTTCTCCCTCCGGGCCCCGGTGTCTCTCCTTCTCCCTCCGGGCCCCTGTGTCTCTCCTTCTCCCTCCGGGCCCCTGTGTCTCTCCTTCTCCCTCCGGGCCCCTGTGTCTCTCCTTCTCCCTCCGGGCCCCTGTGTCTCTCCTTCTCCCTCCGGGCCCCTGTGTCTCTCCTTCTCCCTCCGGGCCCCTGTGTTTTTCCTTCTCCCTCCGGGCTGATTGGACATGCTGACATCTGATCTGCCCCTCCAGTCCTTATCTCTCCCGCCATTGTTGGCGCAGACCTAGTGTGTACATGGCGGTATTTGGCGCTGTGGATGTGACTGTGATGGGGCGGTGGCGGTGCAGAGCTCTGGATGTGACTCACTGGGTAATGGGACAGGAGACGTCTTATCTGCTTGTTAAAGTAATTTTCCATTGTGGCCATTTGAGGGTTTGTTACCTTAATTAGAATTCAGGTAAAGGTTAACCCCTGGAGCGCCGCCCTCCCTTTTGCTGCCTCTGAGTTCTCGTGGCCGAGCGACAACCCTCACACTCTCGCCCCTCCATGTAAAGACCCCTGCCTGTGTCAGTCTACACTGTACTTGTAGTATCCCAGTATGAACAGAGCAACTGAATCCTAGCACAAGGGGGCGCTGCAGTGGGAATAACCGTATTATAAATAAATGCCCCCCAAGATGCTTTATACTGCAGCTCTGCTCCTTCACATTGGCTGCATTGTATTGAGTACCTGGGGAGATGGTTCCATTATGTGTCATACACCAACAGGCCGGGTGTGGGGGAGGGGGCCGTGGTCTAGGGGGTGCACAGTGTGCGGTAGGGCTGCGGTGAGCCTGGGATTAGGGGATCTCTACCTCACACAAGTCCTCGCACGTCACCTCAAATAGTAATCAGTGGGAGGTCTCAGGGAAAGGGGGGTCTCGTCAGGATCTCAGGGTGTAAGTCAGAGCCCACGTCCGGACATGTCAGTAATATTCGCAGCTGTCAGTAAGATCTTCTTACTTCTGGGTCAGGGGTTCCCTCCTTCCTCTGCGGACAGGTTTAGGGTCCCACAGTTGTGATCTCCATCATCCTGGTCATATTCGGGGTCTCTCTTTGCTTCCCGTCTTGTGTTCTTTGTACTGAGCTACATACTGCACCATAGCTGAGGGTTTGTTACTTTGTTCTAATGTATCAGTGCAGGTACAAGCGCGGACGTAACTACCAGGGTAGCAGCGGTTGTGGTTGCCACAAGGCTCGGGACATTAGGGGGCCTGGCAGGACCCTGATTGTTTAATAGGCCATTACCTGAAGGAGTAACTGGAGCAGGTCTCGGGCCCTATTCACATACTGGCCCACGGCCGCCAGTACTTCCCCTTCTGCGGATGCGGCTGTGAGCAGGAGCGAGGATCAATAAGTGATGCCGCGGGCCCACAAACCCCACAAACACCGCTATCATTATTCCCAGGGTCCCCCCCCCCCCACAGAATATAATAATCGTAGGCCCAGGGGATGTGGGGACTCCCGGCCTGTTCGGAGACATCCCAGACATCATGTGGGGCGGGCTTGTGTCATTATACATCGTGACGTCTGTACCAACATTGAAGTTCCCTGAAATCAGCGGGGAGTGCGCCAGAGCCCAAGTATCAGTGCTTTTCATGTTTGTTCCCTGGGTCTCCGACCATTATACTCAGGGGTGTGATTAAGTTCAAGGGTGTCCACAATGTGGCATTATACTGTATGCAGGGGCCACTATGGGGCATAATACTGTGTGCAGGGGCCACTATGGGGCATAATACTGTGTGCAGGGGCCACTATGGGGGATAATACTGTGTGCAGGGGCCACTATGGGGGATAATACTGTGTGCAGGGGCCACTATGGGACATAATACTGTGTGCAGGGGTCACTATGGGGGATAATACTGTGTGCAGGGGCCACTATGGGACATAATACTGTGTGCAGGGGCCACTATGGGGCATAATACTGTGTGCAGGGGCCACTATGGGGGATAATACTGTGTGCAGGGGCCACTATGGGGGATAATACTGTGTGCAGGGGCCACTATGGGACATAATACTGTGTGCAGGGGTCACTATGGGGGATAATACTGTGTGTAGGGGTCACTATGGGGGATAATACTGTGTGCAGGGGCCACTATGGGGCATAATACTGTGTGCAGGGGCCACTATGGGGATAATACTGTGTGCAGGGGCCACTATGGGACATAATACTGTGTGCAGGGGCCACTGTGGGACATAATACTGTGTGCTGGGGCCACTATGGGGGATAATACTGTGTGCAGGGGTCACTATGGGGCATAATACTGTGTGCAGGGGCCACTATGGGGGATAATACTGTGTGCAGGGGCCACTATGGGGGATAATACTGTGTGCAGGGGCCACTATGGGGGATAATACTGTGTGCAGGGGTCACTATGGGGGATAATACTGTGTGCAGGGGTCACTATGGGGCATAATACTGTGTGCAGGGGCCACTATGGGGGATAATACTGTGTGCAGGGGCCACTATGGGGCATAATACTGTGTGCAGGGGCCACTATGGGGCATAATACTGTGTGCAGGGGTCACTATGGGACATAATACTGTGTGCAGGGGCCACTATGGGGCATAATACTGTGTGCAGGGGCCACTATGGGGGATAATACTGTGTGCAGGGGCCACTATGGGGGATAATACTGTGTGCAGGGGCCTCTAAGGGACATAATACTGTGTGCAGGGGTCACTATGGGACATAATACTGTGTGCAGGGGCCACTATGGGGGATAATACTGTGTGCAGGGGCCACTATGGGGGATAATACTGTGTGCAGGGGTCACTATGGGACATAATACTGTGTGCAGGGGCCACTATGGGACAAAATACTGTGTGCAGGGGACACTATGGGGCATAATACTGTGTGCAGGAGACACTATGGGACATAATACTGTGTGCAGGGGCCACTATGGGGGATAATACTGTGTGCAGGGGTCACTATGGGGGATAATACTGTGTGCAGGGGCCACTGTGGGACATAATACTGTGTGCAGGAGCCACTATGGGGGATAATACTGTGTGCAGGGGCCACTATGGGACATAATACTGTGTGCAGGAGCCACTATGGGGGATAATACTGTGTGCAGGGGTCACTATGGGGGATAATACTGTGTGCAGGGGCCACTGTGGGACATAATACTGTGTGCAGGAGCCACTATGGGGGATAATACTGTGTGCAGGGGCCACTATGGGACATAATACTGTGTGCAGGGGCCACTATGGAACATAATACTGTGTGCAGGGGCCACTATGGGACATAATACTGTGTGCAGGGGCCACTATGGGGGATAATACTGTGTACAGGGGCCACTATGGGACATAATACTGTGTGCAAGGGCCACTATGGGACATAATACTGTGTGCAGGGGCCACTATGGGACATAATACTGTGTGCAGGGGCCACTATGGGACATAATACTGTGTGCAGGGGCCACTATGGGGGATAATACTGTGTGCAGGGGCCACTATGGGACATAATACTGTGTGCAGGGGCCACTATGGGACATAATACTGTGTGCAGGGGTCACTATGGGACATAATACTGTGTGCAGGGGCCACTATGGGACATAATACTGTGTGCAGGGGCCACTATGGGACATAATACTGTGTGCAGGGGCCACTATGGGACATAATACTGTGTGCAGGGGCCACTATGGGGGATAATACTGTGTGCAGGGGCCACTATGGGACATAATACTGTGTGCAGGGGCCACTATGGGGACATAATACTGTGTGCAGGGGCCACTATGGGGGATAATACTGTGTGCAGGGGCCACTATGGGACATAATACTGTGTGCAGGGGCCACTATGGGGGATAATACTGTGTGCAGGGGCCACTATGGGACATAATACTGTGTGCAGGGGCCACTATGTGACATAATACTGTGTGCAGGGGCCACTATGGAAGATAATACTGTGTGCAGGGGCCACTATGGGACATAATACTGTGTGCAGGGGCCACTATGTGACATAATACTGTGTGCAGGGGCCACTATGGGACATAATACTGTGTGCAGGGGCCACTATGGGACATAATACTGTGTGCAGGGGTCACTATGGGACATAATACTGTGTGCAGGGGCCACTATGGGACATAATACTGTGTGCAGGGGCCACTATGTGACATAATACTGTGTACAGGGGCCACTATGGGACATAATACTGTGTGCAGGGGCCACTATGGGACATAATACTGTGTGCAGGGGCCACTATGGGACATAATACTGTGTGCAGGGGCCACTATGGGACATAATACTGTGTGCAGGGGCCACTATGGGACATAATACTGTGTGCAGGGGCCACTATGGGGTATAATACTGTGTGCAGGGGTCACTATGGGGTATAATACTGTGTGCAGGGGCCACTATGGGGCATAATACTGTGTGCAGGGGCCACTATGGGACATAATACTGTGTGCAGGAGCCACTATAGGACATAATACTGTGTGCAGGGGTCACTTTGGGACATAATACTGTGTGCAGGGGCCACTATGGGACATAATACTGTGTGCAGGGGCCACTATGGGGGATAATACTGTGTGCAGGGGCCACTATGGGACATAATACTGTGTGCAGTGGTCACTATGGGACATAATACTGTGTGCAGGGGCCACTATGGGGGATAATACTGTGTGCAGGGGCCACTATGGGACATAATACTGTGTGCAGGGGTCACTATGGGACATAATACTGTGTGCAGGGGCCACTATGGGGGATAATACTGTGTGCAGGGGTCACTATGGGACATAATACTGTGTGCAGGGGCCACTATGGGGGATAATACTATGTGCAGGGGCCACTATGGGGCATTATACTGTGTGCAGGGGCCACTATGGGACATAATACTGTGTGCAGGGGCCACTATGGGGCATAATACTGTGTGCAGGGGCCACTATGGGGGATAATACTGTGTGCAGGGGCCACTATGGGGGATAATACTGTGTGCAGGGGCCACTATGGGGGATAATACTGTGTGCAGGGGACACTATGGGACATAATACTGTGTGCAGGGGTCACTATGGGACATAATACTGTGTACAGGGGCCACTATGGGGGATAATACTGTGTGCAGGGGCCACTATGGGGGATAATACTGTGTGCAGGGGCCACTATGGGACATAATACTGTGTGCAGGAGCCACTATGGGACATAATACTGTGTGCAGGGGCCACTATGGGGTATAATACTGTGTGCAGGGGCCACTATGGGACATAATACTGTGTGCAGGGGTCACTATGGGACATAATATTGTGTGCAGGAGCCACTATGGGGGATAATACTGTGTGCAGGAGCCACTATGGGGGATAATACTGTGTGCAGGGGCCAGTATGGGGGATAATACTGTGTGCAGGGGCCACTATGGGGGATAATACTGTGTGCAGGGGCCACTATGGGACATAATACTGTGTGCAGGGGCCACTATGGGACATAATACTGTGTGCAGGGGTCACTATGCGGGATAATACTGTGTGCAGGGGCCACTATGGGGCATAATACTGTGTGCAGGGGCCACTATGGGGATAATACTGTGTGCAGGGGCCACTATGGGACATAATACTGTGTGTAGGGGCCACTATGGGTCATAATACTGTGTGCAGGGGCCACTATGGGGGATAATACTGTGTGCAGGGGCCACTATGGGACATAATACTGTGTGCAGGGGTCACTATGGGGCATAATACTGTGTGCAGGGGCCACTATGGGGGATAATACTGTGTGCAGGGGCCACTATGGGGGATAATACTGTGTGCAGGGGCCACTATGGGGGATAATACTGTGTGCAGGGGTCACTATGGGGGATAATACTGTGTGCAGGGGTCACTATGGGGCATAATACTGTGTGCAGGGGCCACTATGGGGGATAATACTGTGTGCAGGGGCCACTATGGGGCATAATACTGTGTGCAGGGGCCACTATGGGGCATAATACTGTGTGCAGGGGCCACTATGGCACATAATACTGTGTGCAGGGGTCACTATGGGACATAATACTGTGTGCAGGGGCCACTATGGGGCATAATACTGTGTGCAGGGGCCACTATGGGGCATAATACTGTGTGCAGGGGCCACTATGGGGGATAATACTGTGTGCAGGGGCCTCTAAGGGACATAATACTGTGTGCAGGGGTCACTATGGGACATAATACTGTGTGCAGGGGCCACTATGGGGGATAATACTGTGTGCAGGGGCCACTATGGGGGATAATACTGTGTGCAGGGGTCACTATGGGACATAATACTGTGTGCAGGGGCCACTATGGGACAAAATACTGTGTGCAGGGGCCACTATGGGGCATAATACTGTGTGCAGGGGTCACTATGGGGGATAATACTGTGTGCAGGGGCCACTGTGGGACATAATACTGTGTGCAGGAGCCACTATGGGGGATAATACTGTGTGCAGGGGCCACTATGGGACATAATACTGTGTGCAGGGGCCACTATGGGGGATAATACTGTGTGCAGGGGCCACTATGGGGGATAATACTGTGTGCAGGGGCCACTGTGGGACATAATACTGTGTGCAGGAGCCACTATGGGGGATAATACTGTGTGCAGGGGCCACTATGGGACATAATACTGTGTGCAGGAGCCACTATGGGGGATAATACTGTGTGCAGGGGTCACTATGGGACATAATACTGTGTGCAGGGGCCACTATGGGGGATAATACTGTGTGCAGGGGCCACTATGGGACATAATACTGTGTGCAGGAGCCACTATGGGGGATAATACTGTGTGCAGGGGCCACTATGGGACATAATACTGTGTGCAGGGGCCACTATGGGACATAATACTGTGTGCAGGAGCCACTATGGGGGATAATACTGTGTGCAGGGGCCACTATGGGACATAATACTGTGTGCAGGGGCCACTGTGGGACATAATACTGTGTGCAGGAGCCACTATGGGGGATAATACTGTGTGCAGGGGCCACTATGGGACATAATACTGTGTGCAGGGGCCACTATGGGGGATAATACTGTGTGCAGGGGCCACTATGGGACATAATACTGTGACATAATACTGTGTGCAGTGGTCACTATGGGACATAATACTGTGTGCAGGGGCCACTATGGGGGATAATACTGTGTGCAGGGGCCACTATGGGACATAATACTGTGTGCAGGGGTCACTATGGGACATAATACTGTGTGCAGGGGCCACTATGGGGGATAATACTGTGTGCAGGGGTCACTATGGGACATAATACTGTGTGCAGGGGCCACTATGGGGGATAATACTATGTGCAGGGGCCACTATGGGGCATTATACTGTGTGCAGGGGCCACTATGGGACATAATACTGTGTGCAGGGGCCACTATGGGGCATAATACTGTGTGCAGGGGCCACTATGGGGGATAATACTGTGTGCAGGGGCCACTATGGGGGATAATACTGTGTGCAGGGGCCACTATGGGGGATCACATACTGTGTGCAGGGGACACTATGGGACATAATACTGTGTGCAGGGGTCACTATGGACATAATACTGTGTACAGGGGGCCACTATGGGGATAATACTGTGTGCAGGGGCCACTATGGGGGATAATACTGTGTGCAGGGGCCACTATGGGACATAATACTGTGTGCAGGAGCCACTATGGGACATAATACTGTGTGCAGGGGCCACTATGGGGTATAATACTGTGTGCAGGGGCCACTATGGGACATAATACTGTGTGCAGGGGTCACTATGGGACATAATATTGTGTGCAGGAGCCACTATGGGGGATAATACTGTGTGCAGGAGCCACTATGGGGGATAATACTGTGTGCAGGGGCCACTATGGGGGATAATACTGTGTGCAGGGGCCACTATGGGGGATAATACTGTGTGCAGGGGCCACTATGGGGACATAATACTGTGTGCAGGGGCCACTATGGGACATAATACTGTGTGCAGGGGTCACTATGCGGGATAATACTGTGTGCAGGGCCACTATGGGGCATAATACTGTGTGCAGGGGCCACTATGGGGATAATACTGTGTGCAGGGGCCACTATGGGACATAATACTGTGTGTAGGGGCCACTATGGGTCATAATACTGTGTGCAGGGGCCACTATGGGGGATAATACTGTGTGCAGGGGCCACTATGGGACATAATACTGTGTGCAGGGGTCACTATGGGGCATAATACTGTGTGCAGGGGCCACTATGGGGGATAATACTGTGTGCAGGGGCCACTATGGGGGATAATACTGTGTGCAGGGGCCACTATGGGGGATAATACTGTGTGCAGGGGTCACTATGGGGGATAATTACTGTGTGCAGGGGTCACTATGGGGCATAATACTGTGTGCAGGGGCCACTATGGGGGATAATACTGTGTGCAGGGGCCACTATGGGGCATAATACTGTGTGCAGGGGCCACTATGGGGCATAATACTGTGTGCAGGGGCCACTATGGCACATAATACTGTGTGCAGGGGTCACTATGGGACATAATACTGTGTGCAGGGGCCACTATGGGGCATAATACTGTGTGCAGGGCCACTATGGGGGCATAATACTGTGTGCAGGGGCCACTATGGGGGATAATACTGTGTGCAGGGGCCTCTAAGGGACATAATACTGTGTGCAGGGGTCACTATGGGACATAATACTGTGTGCAGGGGCCACTATGGGGGATAATACTGTGTGCAGGGGCCACTATGGGGATAATACTGTGTGCAGGGGTCACTATGGGACATAATACTGTGTGCAGGGGCCACTATGGGACAAAATACTGTGTGCAGGGGCCACTATGGGGCATAATACTGTGTGCAGGGGTCACTATGGGGGATAATACTGTGTGCAGGGGCCACTGTGGGACATAATACTGTGTGCAGGAGCCACTATGGGGGATAATACTGTGTGCAGGGGCCACTATGGGACATAATACTGTGTGCAGGGGCCACTATGGGGGATAATACTGTGTGCAGGGGCCACTATGGGGGATAATACTGTGTGCAGGGGCCACTGTGGGACATAATACTGTGTGCAGGAGCCACTATGGGGGATAATACTGTGTGCAGGGGCCACTATGGGACATAATACTGTGTGCAGGAGCCACTATGGGGGATAATACTGTGTGCAGGGGTCACTATGGGGGATAATACTGTGTGCAGGGGCCACTGTGGGACATAATACTGTGTGCAGGAGCCACTATGGGGGATAATACTGTGTGCAGGGGCCACTATGGGACATAATACTGTGTGCAGGGGCCACTATGGGACATAATACTGTGTGCAGGAGCCACTATGGGGGATAATACTGTGTGCAGGGGCCACTATGGGACATAATACTGTGTGCAGGGGCCACTATGGAACATAATACTGTGTGCAGGGGCCACTATGGGACATAATACTGTGTGCAGGGGCCACTATGGGGGATAATACTGTGTGCAGGGGCCACTATGGGACATAATACTGTGTGCAGGGGCCACTATGGGACATAATACTGTGTGCAGGGGCCACTATGGGACATAATACTGTGTGCAGGGGCCACTATGGGACATAATACTGTGTGCAGGGGCCACTATGGGGGATAATACTGTGTGCAGGGGCCACTATGGGACATAATACTGTGTGCAGGGGCCACTATGGGACATAATACTGTGTGCAGGGGTCACTATGGGACATAATACTGTGTGCAGGGGCCACTATGGGACATAATACTGTGTGCAGGGGCCACTATGGGACATAATACTGTGTGCAGGGGCCACTATGGGACATAATACTGTGTGCAGGGGTCACTATGGGACATAATACTGTGTGCAGGGGTCACTATGGGACATAATACTGTGTGCAGGGGCCACTATGGGACATAATACTGTGTGCAGGGGCCACTATGGGGGATAATACTGTGTGCAGGGGCCACTATGGGGGATAATACTGTGTGCAGGGGCCACTATGGGGACATAATACTGTGTGCAGGGGCCACTATGGGGGATAATACTGTGTGCAGGGGCCACTATGGGACATAATACTGTGTGCAGGGGCCACTATGGGGGATAATACTGTGTGCAGGGGCCACTATGGGACATAATACTGTGTGCAGGGGCCACTATGTGACATAATACTGTGTGCAGGGGCCACTATGGAGGATAATACTGTGTGCAGGGGCCACTATGGGACATAATACTGTGTGCAGGGGCCACTATGGGGCATAATACTGTGTGCAGGGGCCACTATGGGACATAATACTGTGTGCAGGGGCCACTATGTGACATAATACTGTGTACAGGGGCCACTATGGGACATAATACTGTGTGCAGGGGCCACTATGGGACATAATACTGTGTGCAGGGGCCACTATGGGACATAATACTGTGTGCAGGGGCCACTATGGGACATAATACTGTGTGCAGGGGCCACTATGGAGGATAATACTGTGTGCAGGGGCCACTATGGGACATAATACTGTGTGCAGGGGCCACTATGGGACATAATACTGTGTGCAGGGGCCACTATGGGGGATAATACTGTGTGCAGGGGCCACTATGGGACATAATACTGTGTGCAGGGGCCACTATGGAGGATAATACTGTGTGCAGGGGCCACTATGGGACATAATACTGTGTGCAGGGGCCACTATGGGGGATAATACTGTGTGCAGGGGCCACTATGGGACATAATACTGTGTGCAGGGGCCACTATGGGACATAATACTGTGTGCAGGGGCCACTATGGGACATAATACTGTGTGCAGGGGCCACTATGGGACATAATACTGTGTGCAGGAGCTACTATGGGACATAATACTGTGTGCAGGGGCCACTATGGGGTATAATACTGTGTGCAGGGGCCACTATGGGGTATAATACTGTGTGCAGGGGCCACTATGGGGTATAATACTGTGTGCAGGGGTCACTATGGGGTATAATACTGTGTGCAGGGGCCACTATGGGGCATAATACTGTGTGCAGGGGCCACTATGGGACATAATACTGTGTGCAGGGGCCACTATGGGACATAATACTGTGTGCAGGAGCCACTATAGGACATAATACTGTGTGCAGGGGTCACTATGGGACATAATACTGTGTGCAGGGGCCACTATGGGACATAATACTGTGTGCAGGGGCCACTATGGGGATAATACTGTGTGCAGGGGCCACTATGGGACATAATACTGTGTGCAGGGGTCACTATGGGACATAATACTGTGTGCAGGGGCCACTATGGGGGATAATACTGTGTGCAGGGGTCACTATGGGGGATAATACTGTGTGCAGGGGTCACTATGGGACATAATACTGTGTGCAGGGGCCACTATGGGGGATTAATACTATGTGCAGGGGCCACTATGGGGCATTATACTGTGTGCAGGGGCCACTATGGGACATAAATACTGTGTGCAGGGCCACTATGGGGGATAATACTGTGTGCAGGGGCCACTATGGGGGATAATACTGTGTGCAGGGGACACTATGGGACATAATACTGTGTGCAGGGGTCACTATGGGACATAATACTGTGTACAGGGGCCACTATGGGGGATAATACTGTGTGCAGGGGCCACTATGGGGGATAATACTGTGTGCAGGGGCCACTATGGGACATAATACTGTGTGCAGGGGCCACTATGGGTATAATACTGTGTGCAGGGGCCACTATGGGGTATAATACTGTGTGCAGGGGCCACTATGGGACATAATACTGTGTGCAGGGGTCACTATGGGACATAATATTGTGTGCAGGAGCCACTATGGGGGATAATACTGTGTGCAGGAGCCACTATGGGGGATAATACTGTGTGCAGGGGCCACTATGGGGGATAATACTGTGTGCAGGGGCCACTATGGGGGATAATACTGTGTGCAGGGCCACTATGGGACATAATACTGTGTGCAGGGGCCACTATGGGGTATAATTCTGTGTGCAGGGCCACTATGGGACATAATACTGTGTGCAGGGGCCACTATGGGACATAATACTGTGTGCAGGGGCCACTATGGGGTATAATACTGTGTGCAGGGACCACTATTGGGATAATACTGTGTGCAGGGGCCACTATGGGACATAATACTGTGTGCAGGGGCCACTATGGGGGATAATACTGTGTGCAGGGGCCACTATGGGACATAATACTGTGTGCAGGGGCCACTATGGGGGATAATACTGTGTGCAGGGGCCACTATGGGGGATAATACTGTGTGCAGGGGCCACTATGGGACATAATACTGTGTGCAGGGGCCACTATGGGACATAATACTGTGTGCAGGGGCCACTATGGGACATAATACTGTGTGCAGGGGCCACTATGGGACATAATACTGTGTGCAGGGGCCACTATGGGGGATAATACTGTGTGCAGGGGCCACTATGGGGGATAATACTGTGTGCAGGGGCCACTATGGGACATAATACTGTGTGCAGGGGCCACTATGGGACATAATACTGTGTGCAGGGACCACTATGGGGTATAATACTGTGTGCAGGGGCCACTATGGGGCATAATACTGTGTGCAGGGGCCACTATGGGGGATAATACTGTGTGCAGGGGCCACTATGGGGGATAATACTGTGTGCAGGGGCCACTATGGGACATAATACTGTGTGCAGGGACCACTATGGGACATAATACTGTGTGCAGGGACCACTATGGGGGATAATACTGTGTGCAGGGGCCACTATGGGGCATAATACTGTGTGCAGGGACCACTATGGGGGGGATAATACTGTGTGCAGGGGCCATTATGGGGGATAATACTGTGTGCAGGGGCCACTATGGGGGATAATACTGTGTGCAGGGGCCACTATGGGACATAATACTGTGTGCAGGGACCACTATGGGGGATAATACTGTGTGCAGGGGCCACTATGGGGCATAATACTGTGTGCAGGGACCACTATGGGGGATAATACTGTGTGCAGGGGACACTATGGGACATAATACTGTGTGCAGGGGACACTATGGGACATAATACTGTGTGCAGGGGCCACTATGGGGGATAATACTGTGTGCAGGGGCCACTATGGGGGATAATACTGTGTGCAGGGGCCACTATGGGGTATAATACTGTGTGCAGGGACCACTATGGGACATAATACTGTGTGCAGGGGCCACTTATGGGACATAATACTGTGTGCAGGGGCCACTATGGGACATAATACTGTGTGCAGGGGCCACTATGGGACATAATACTGTGTGCAGGGGCACTATGGGACATAGTACTGTGTGCAGGGGCCACTATGGGACATAGTACTGTGTGCAGGGGCCACTATGGGACATAATACTGTGTGCAGGGGCCACTATGGGGGATAATACTGTGTGCAGGGGCCACTATGGGACATAATACTGTGTGCAGGGGTCACTATGGGGGATAATACTGTGTGCAGGGGCCACTATGGGACATAATACTGTGTGCAGGGGCCACTATGGGGGATAATACTGTGTGCAGGGGCCACTATGGGACATAATACTGTGTGCAGCGGCCACTATGGGGTATAATACTGTGTGCAGGGGCCACTATGGGGATAATACTGTGTGCAGGGGCCACTATGGGACATAATACTGTGTGCAGGGGCCACTATGGGACATAATACTGTGTGCAGGGGCCACTATGGGGGATAATACTGTGTGCAGGGGCCACTATGCGGACATAATACTGTGTGCAGGGGTCACTATGGGGCATAATACTGTGTTCAGGGGCCACTATGGGGGATAATACTGTGTGCAGGGGTCACTATGGGACATAATACTGTGTGCAGGGGTCACTATGGGACATAATACTGTGTGCAGGGGCCACTATGGGGGATAATACTGTGTGCAGGGGCCACTATGGGACATAATACTGTGTGCAGGGGCCACTATGGGACATAATACTGTGTGCAGGGGCCACTATGGGACATAATACTGTGTGCAGGGGCCACTATGGGGGATAATACTGTGTACAGGGGCCACTATGGGGGATAATACTGTGTGCAGGGGCCACTATGGGGGATAATACTGTGTGCAGGGGCCACTATGGGACATAATACTGTGTGCAGCGGCCACTATGGGGTATAATACTGTGTGCAGGGGCCACTATGGGACATAATACTGTGTGCAGGGGTCACTATGGGACATAATACTGTGTGCAGGGGCCACTATGGGACATAATACTGTGTGCAGGGGCCACTATGGGACATAATACTGTGTGCAGCGGCCACTATGGGGTATAATACTGTGTGCAGGGGCCACTATGGGACATAATACTGTGTGCAGGGGCCACTATGGGACATAATACTGTGTGCAGGGGCCACTATGGGGCATAATACTGTGTGCAGGGGTCACTATGGGGTATAATACTGTGTGCAGGGGCCACTATGGGGGATAATACTGTGTGCAGGGACCACTATGGGCATAATACTGTGTGCAGGGGCCACTATGGGGGATAATACTGTGTGCAGGGGCCACTATGGGGGATAATACTGTGTGCAGGGGCCACTATGGGGGATAATACTGTGTGCAGGGGCCACTATGGGGGATAATACTGTGTGCAGGGGCCACTATGGGGGATAATACTGTGTGCAGGGGCCATTTCTAGTTATGCCACTGGGTACAAGCTAAGCGGAAGCTGAGACAATGGGAATGATGATAAATAGTAGAATGTATGGCATTACTAGTGAGGACCCCAACCTGACAGCTCCGAGACCCCTGTGTGACTGTACCAGCAGAATAGTGAGCGCAGCTCTGGAGTATAACACAGAATATATAGGTAAGAACAAACCTAAAGCCATCTTCTTCATCTAGTTGCTTAGCAATTGTCCGGTCACATTAGGATTAGTTTTTCCAGGCATTATATGGAGATGAACACGGGGATGTTGCGATGACACAGACGCAGACCCCGCCGTCCCCTCCGTGTTCTCACACTTGGATTCTCTTTTTGTGCCAGCTGATGACAAACTCCTCAGTATGTTCCAGGAACACGACCTCTGACTTTTTGACAACACAGATTCTAATTATATCGTCTCCCGCCCCTCTCACCTTAAAACTCGAATAGTGGCCACGACCCATAACCAAATCACGCGCACCAGAGGCAGAAACTCATGTGCTCGCCGCCATGTTTGCAGAGAAAAGGAAACTTTCACCCCACAAGCCAACATGTAATATTCCTCACCAGCCCAAAACACCAACAAATCCTGAACATCTCCCAAGATCACCATGTGTACATGAGCAATGGCCGTATTATACCAGGGGCAGGGGTGACACTAATCCCACTACGGATGGACAATCACTGGGAATTCTGGGATTTGTGGATTGTAACCAGTTGAAGGCTTCATTCTCCTCTGAGAACCACAGTTTCTATATAGAATTAATATAAAGGATAAGTTCACACGGAGTAACGTGCCGCGTGATGTGGCACGTATACGCCGTGTAAGATTTTGCGGGCCGTATACGCTCCCATTGATTTCAATGGGAGCCGGGATCATATATAGGTGGCCCTATTTTGCGGCCGCAAAATCACTTACCCATACTCTGTATTATACTCCAGAGCTGCGCTCACTATTCTGCTGGTACAGTCACTGTGTACATACATTACATTACTTATCCTGTATTATACTCCAGAGCTGCGCTCACTATTCTGCTGGTGCAGTCACTGTGTACATACATTACATTACTTATCCTGTATTATACCCCAGAGCTGCGCTCACTATTCTGCTGGTACAGTCACTGTGTACATACATTACATTACTTATCCTGTATTATACTCCAGAGCTGCGCTCACTATTCTGCTGGTACAGTCACTGTGTACATACATTACATTACTTATCCTGTATTATACTCCAGAGCTGCGCTCACTATTCTGCTGGTACAGTCACTGTGTACATACATTACATGACTTATCCTGTATTATACTCCAGAGCTGCGCTCACTATTCTGCTGGTACAGTCACTGTGTACATACATTACATTACTTATCCCGTATTATACTCCAGAGCTGCGCTCACTATTCTGCTGGTACAGTCACTGTGTACATACATTACATTACTTATCCTGTATTATACTCCAGAGCTGCGCTCACTATTCTGCTGGTACAGTCACTGTGTACATACATTACATTACTTATCCTGTATTATACTCCAGAGCTGCGCTCACTATTCTGCTGGTGCAGTCACTGTGTACATACATTACATTACTTATCCTTTATTATACTCCAGAGCTGCGCTCACTATTCTGCTGGTGCAGTCACTGTGTACATACATTACATACTTATCCTGTATTATACTCCAGAGCTGCGCTCACTATTCTGCTGGTACAGTCACTGTGTACATACATTACATTACTTATCCTGTATTATACTCCAGAGCTGCGCTCACTATTCTGCTGGTACAGTCACTGTGTACATACATTACTTATCCTGTATTATACCCCAAAGTTGCGCTCACTATTCTGCTGGTGCAGTCACTGTGTACATACATTACTTATCCTGTATTATACTCCAGAGCTGCGCTCACTATTCTGCTGGTGCAGTCACTGTGTACATACATTACATTACTTATCCTGTATTATACTCCAGAGCTGCGCTCACTATTCTGCTGGTGCAATCACTGTGTGCATACATTACATTACTTATCCTGTATTATACTCCAGAGCTGCGCTCACTATTCTGCTGGTGCAGTCACTGTGTACATACATTACATTACTTATCCTGTATTATACTCCAGAGCTGCGCTCACTATTCTGCTGGTACAGTCACTGTGTACATACATTACATTACTTATCCTGTATTATACCCCAGAGTTGCGCTCACTATTCTGCTGGTACAGTCACTGTGTACATACATTACATTACTTATCCTGTATTATACTCCAGAGCTGCGCTCACTATTCTGCTGGTACAGTCACTGTGTACATACATTACATTACTTATCCTGTATTATACTCCAGAGCTGCGCTCACTATTCTGCTGGTGCAGTCACTGTGTACATACATTACATTACTTATCCTGTATTATACTCCAGAGCTGCGCTCACTATTCTGCTGGTACAGTCACTGTGTACATACATTACATTACTTATCCTGTATTATTCTCCAGAGCTGCGCTCACTATTCTGCTGGTACAGTCACTGTGTACATACATTACATTACTTATCCTGTATTATACTCCAGAGCTGCGCTCCCTATTCTGCTGGTACAGTCACTGTGTACATACATTACATTACTTATCCTGTATTATACTCCAGAGCTGCGCTCACTATTCTGCTGGTACAGTCACTGTGTACATACATTACATTACTTCTCCTGTATTATACCCCAGAGCTGCGCTCACTATTCTGCTGGTACAGTCACTGTGTACATACATTACATTACTTATCCTGTATTATACCCCAGAGCTGCGCTCACTATTCTGCCGGTGCAGTCACTGTGTACATACATTACATTACTTATCCTGTATTATACTCCAGAGCTGCGCTCACTATTCTGCCGGTACAGTCACTGTGTACATACATTACATTACTTATCCTGTATTATTCTCCAGAGCTGCGCTCACTATTCTGCTGGTACAGTCACTGTGTACATACATTACATTACTTATCCTGTATTATACTCCAGAGCTGCGCTCACTATTCTGCTGGTGTAGTCACTGTGTACATACATTACTTATCCTGTATTATACTCCAGAGCTGCGCTCACTATTCTGCTGGTACAGTCTCTGTGTACATACATTACATTACTTATCCTGTATTATACTCCAGAGCTGCGCTCACTATTCTGCTGGTACAGTCACTGTGTACATACATTACATTACTTATCCTGTATTATACTCCAGAGCAGCGCTCACTATTCTGCTGGTACAGTCACTGTGTACATACATTACATTACTTATCCTGTATTATACTCCAGAGCTGCGCTCACTATTCTGCTGGTGCAATCACTGTGTGCATACATTACATTACTTATCCTGTATTATACTCCAGAGCTGCGCTCACTATTCTGCTGGTGCAGTCACTGTGTACATACATTACATTACTTATCCTGTATTATACTCCAGAGCTGCGCTCACTATTCTGCTGGTGCAGTCACCGTGTACATACATTACATGACTTATCCTGTATTATACTCCAGAGCTGCGCTCACTATTCTGCTGGTGCAGTCACTGTGTACATACATTACATTACTTATCCTGTATTATACTCCAGAGCTGCGCTCACTATTCTGCTGGTACAGTCACTGTGTACATACATTACATTACTTATCCTGTATTATACTCCAGAGCTGCGCTCACTATTCTGCTGGTGCAGTCACTGTATATACATTACATTACTTATCCTGTATTATACCCCAGAGCTGCGCTCACTATTCTGCTGGTACAGTCACTGTGTACATACATTACTTATCCTGTATTATACTCCAGAGCTGCGCTCACTATTCTGCTGGTGCAGTCACTGTATACATACATTACATTACTTATCCTGTATTATACTCCAGAGCTGCGCTCACTATTCTGCTGGTACAGTCACTGTGTACATACATTACATTACTTATCCTGTATTATACTCCAGAGCTGCGCTCACTATTCTGCTGGTGCAGTCACTGTGTACATACATTACATTACTTATCCTGTATTATACTCCAGAGCTGCGCTCACTATTCTGCTGGTACAGTCACTGTGTACATACATTACATTACTTATCCTGTATTATACTCCAGAGCTGTGCTCACTATTCTGCTGGTACAGTCACTGTGTACATACATTACATTACTTATCCTGTATTATACTCCAGAGCTGCGCTCACTATTCTGCTGGTACAGTCACTGTGTACATACATTACATTACTTATCCTGTATTATACTCCAGAGCTGCGCTCACTATTCTGCTGGTACAGTCACTGTGCACATACATTACATTACTTATCCTGTATTATACTCCAGAGCTGCGCTCACTATTCTGCTGGTGCAGTCACTGTGTACATACATTACATGACTTCTCCTGTATTATACTCCAGAGCTGCGCTCACTATTCTGCTGGTGCAGTCACTGTGTACATACATTACATTACTTATCCTGTATTATACTCCAGAGCTGCGCTCACTATTCTGCTGGTGTGTGTACATACATTACATTACTTATGCTGTATTATACCCCAGAGCTGCGCTCACTATTCTGCTGGTGCAGTCACTGTGTACATACATTACATTACTTATCCTGTATTATACTCCAGAGCTGCGCTCACTATTCTGCTGGTGACTGTGTACATACATTACATTACTTATCCTGTATTATACTCCAGAGCTGCGCTCACTATTCTGCTGGTACAGTCACTGTGTACATACATTACATTACTTATCCTGTATTATACTCCAGAGCTGCGCTCACTATTCTGCTGGTGCAGTCACTGTGTACATACATTACATTACTTATGCTGTATTATACCCCAGAGCTGCGCTCACTATTCTGCTGGTGCAGTCACTGTGTACATACATTACATTACTTATCCTGTATTATACTCCAGAGCTGCGCTCACTATTCTGCTGGTGACTGTGTACATACATTACATTATACTCCAGAGCTGCGCTCACTATTCTGCTGGTGACTGTGTACATACATTACATTATACTCCAGAGCTGCGCTCCCCCAGCATTCCCTGCTGTTCCTCCCTGTACTATAGGAGATCAGACTTGTCCCTGTGCACATTAGACTGTCGGTTGTCATGATGGTCGGCCTGCGGTTCCTTCTCCACCTGTTACATGTTGTCGGGGTACATGAGCTGAATTCAGTAATATGGTGGCCCTCGTTCCAGGGCAGGGGGATTTGCTGACTATTTTGGCTCCATATATCCAGCGTGTGCCCGTCTGACTCTGCGTCATTGGGGGGAGGATTTCCCTGGCAGCCATTCCTTCCTATAAATACAGAATGGGGTCAGCGCGGAGCTCATGGCCCAGCTACAGGCAGGACAGGGTTAAGTTAGGTGACAGTGGGGGTGGGGCTGCCTGTGACTGGAGCTGAGCTCCATGGTGCGGACCCGGCTGTCAGCGACTACTAGGCTGACCTAATACTTCTCACCGCTGAGGGTTTGTTACAGCAACATCCATCAGGCTGATACATTGTAACACACCCACAGCTGTGAGAAGTATTAGGCAAACCTTCTGTCTATTCACCCTGCATGCCCCGAGCCCCCCGCCATCATAGAACAGGTGCAGCGGTGCTAAAATAGTCTGAGCCTTGCTGTGTCTCCATGGCTGTGGGGTCTGTGATGCCGGACATAGGGGGACTACGAAATCTTCTCCTCCATAACAGTGACGTATCAGACTGCTGATTGGAGGGGCGGCTGATAACAGGGGGCAATAGATTGTCCTTATCCCAATGTGGCTGATAACAGGGGGCAATAGATTGTCCTTATCCCAATGTGGCTGATAACAGGGGGCAATAGATTGTCCTTATCCCAATGTGGCTGATAACAGTGAGGAGTAAGTGAGATCCCCGGCCTCTTCTCTGGTCCCATTCACCTGCACTCTTCAGGTTGCAACATCAGTGACCAGTTACTATGGGGCAGATTGCCAGTGACGCTGATCGATATCTGTGACGCTGATCACCTGCCAGATTCTGGGATTTGCTGACACATTGTGACATTTAATTATTTTATGGAAAACTACTGAAATTGGGTGAATGTGGCAGTATATATGAGCTCTGGGCAGTATATATGAGCTCTGGAGAGTGTATATATGAGCTCTGGACAGTATATATGAGCTCTGGGCAGTATATATGAGCTCTGGGCAGTATATATAAGCTCAGGACAGTATATATGAGCTCTGGGCAGTATATATGAGCTCAGGAGAGTATATATAAGCTCTGGACCGTATATATGAGATCTGGACAGTATATACTGTATGACTTCTGGACAGTATATATGAGCTCTGGGCAGTATATATGAGCTCTGGGCAGTATATATGAGCTCTGGGCAGTATATATGAGCTCTGGGCAGTATATATGAGCTCTGGGCAGTATATATGAGCTCTGGAGAGTGTATATATGAGCTCTGGACAGTATATATGAGCTCTGGGCAGTATATATGAGCTCTGGGCAGTATATATAAGCTCAGGACAGTATATATGAGCTCTGGGCAGTATATATGAGCTCAGGAGAGTATATATAAGCTCTGGACAGTATATATGAGATCTGGACAGTATATACTGTATGACTTCTGGACAGTATATATGAGCTCTGGGCAGTATATATGAGCTCTGGGCAGTATATTTCAGCTCTGAACAGTATATATGTGCTCTGGACAGTATATATGAGCTCTGGGCAGTATATATAAGCTCTGGACAGTATATATGAGATCTGGACAGTATATACTTTATGACTTCTGGACATTATATATGAGCTCTGGGCAGTATATATGAGCTCTGGGCAGTATATATCAGCTCTGGACAGTATATATCAGCTCTGGGCAGTATATATGAGCTTTGGGCAGTATATATGAGCTCAGGAGAGTATATATAAGCTCTGGACAGTATATATGAGCTCAGGACAGTATATATGAGCTATGTGCAGTATATATGAGCTCTGGACAGTATATATGAGCTCAGGACAGTATATATGAGCTCTGGGCAGTATATATGAGCTCTGGACAGTATATATGAGCTCTGGGCAGTATATATGAGCTCTGGGCAGTATATATAAGCTCTGGACAGTATATATGAGATCTGGACAGTATATACTTTATGACTTCTGGACATTATATATGAGCTCTGGGCAGTATATATGAGCTCTGGGCAGTATATATCAGCTCTGGACAGTATATATCAGCTCTGGGCAGTATATATGAGCTTTGGGCAGTATATATGAGCTCAGGAGAGTATATATAAGCTCTGGACAGTATATATGAGCTCAGGACAGTATATATGAGCTATGTGCAGTATATATGAGCTCTGGACAGTATATATGAGCTCAGGACAGTATATATGAGCTCTGGGCAGTATATATGAGCTCTGGACAGTATATATGAGCTCTGGGCAGTATATATGAGCTCTGGGCAGTATATATGAGCTCTGGGCAGTATATATGAGCTCTGGGCAGTATATATGAGCTCTGGGCAGTATATATGAGCTCTGGAGAGTGTATATATAAGCTCTGGACAGTATATATAAGCTCTGGGCAGTATATATGAGCTCTGGACAGTATATATAAGCTCTGGGCAGAATATATGAGCTCTGGGCAGTATATATGAGCTCTGGAGAGTATATATGAGCTCAGGACAGTATATATGAGCTCTGGGCAGTATATATGAGCTCAGGACAGTATATATGAGCTCTGGGCAGTATATGTAAGCTCTGGACAGTATATATGAGCTCTGGACAGTATATATGAGCTCAGGACAGTATATATGAGCTCTGGGCAGTATATATATAAGCTCAGGACAGTATATATGAGCTCTGGGCAGTATATATGAGCTCTGGACAGTATATATCAGCTCAGGACAGTATATATGAGCTCTGGACAGTATATATGAGCTCTGGAGAGTATATATAAGCTCTGGACAGTATATATGAGCTCTGGGTAGTATATATGAGCTCTGGACAGTATATATGAGCTCTGGGCAGTATGTATGAGCTCTGGGCAGTATATATGAGCTCTGGACAGTATATATAAGCTCTGGGCAGTATATATGAGCTCTGGGCAGTATATATGAGCTCTGGAGAGTATATATGATCTCAGGACAGTATATATGAGCTCTGGACAGTATATATGAGCTCTGGACAGTATATATGAGCTCTGGGCAGTATATATGAGCTCTGGAGAGTATATATGATCTCAGGACAGTATATATGATCTCAGGACAGTATATATGAGCTCTGGACAGTATATATGAGCTCTGGAGAGTATATATGAGCTCTGGGCAGTATATATGAGCTCTGGTCAGTATATATGAGCTCTGGTCAGTATATATGAGCTCTGGGCAGTATATATGAGCTCAGGACAGTATATATGAGCTCTGGGCAGTATATATGAGCTCTGGACAGTATATATGAGCTCTGGGCAGTATATATGAGCTCTGGGCAGTACATATGAGCTCTGGGCAGTATATATGAGCTCTGGGCAGTATATATGAGCTCAGGGCAGTATATATGAGCTCTGGGCAGTATATATGAGCTCTGGACAGTATATATAAGCTCTGGGCAGTATATATGAGCTCTGGGCAGTATATTTGAGCTCTGGACAGTATATATGAGCTCTGGACAGTATATATGAGCTCTGGGCAGTATATATGAGCTCTGGGCAGTATATATAAGCTCAGGACAGTATATATGAGCTCTGGGCAGTATATATGAGCTCAGGAGAGTATATATGAGCTCTAGACAGTATATATGAGATCTGGACAGTATATACTGTATGACTTCTGGACAGTATATATGAGCTCTGGGCAGTATATATGAGCTCTGGGCAGTATATATGAGCTCTGGGCAGTATATTTCAGCTCTGGACAGTATATATGTGCTCTGGACAGTATATATGAGCTCTGGGCAGTATATATAAGCTCTGGACAGTATATATGAGATCTGGACAGTATATACTGTATGACTTCTGGACATTATATATGAGCTCTGGGCAGTATATATGAGCTCTGGGCAGTATATATCAGCTCTGGACAGTATATATCAGCTCTGGGCAGTATATATGAGCTCAGGAGAGGATATATAAGCTCTGGACAGTATATATGAGCTCAGGACAGTATATATGAGCTATGTGCAGTATATATGAGCTCTGGACAGTATATATGAGCTCAGGACAGTATATATGAGCTCTGGGCAGTATATATGAGCTCTGGACAGTATATATGAGCTCTGGGCAGTATATATGAGCTCTGGGCAGTATATATGAGCTCTGGGCAGTATATATGAGCTCTGGAGAGTGTATATATAAGCTCTGGACAGTATATATAAGCTCTGGGCAGTATATATGAGCTCTGGACAGTATATATAAGCTCTGGGCAGTATATATGAGCTCTGGGCAGTATATATGAGCTCTGGAGAGTATATATGAGCTCAGGACAGTATATATGAGCTCTGGGCAGTATATATGAGCTCTGGACAGTATATATGAGCTCTGGGCAGTATATATACGCTCAGGTCAGTATATATGAGCTCTGGACAGTATATATGAGCTCAGGACAGTATATATGAGCTCTGGGCAGTATATATAAGCTCAGGACAGTATATATGAGCTCTGGGCAGTATATATGAGCTCTGGACAGTATATATCAGCTCTGGACAGTATATATCAGCTCTGGACAGTATATATGAGCTCTGGACAGTATATATGAGCTCAGGACAGTATATATGAGATCTGGACAGTATATATGAGCTCTGGAGAGTATATATAAGCTCTGGACAGTATATATGAGCTCTGGGTAGTATATATGAGCTCTGGACAGTATATATGAGCTCTGGGCAGTATATATGAGCTCTGGGCAGTATATATGAGCTCTGGACAGTATATATAAGCTCTGGGCAGTATATATGAGCTCTGGGCAGTATATATGAGCTCTGGAGAGTATATATGAGCTCAGGAAAGTATATATGAGCTCTGGACAGTATATATGAGCTCTGGACAGTATATATGAGCTCTGGAGAGTATATATAAGCTCTGGACAGTATATATGAGCTCTGGGCAGTATATATGAGCTCTGGGCAGTATATATGAGCTCTGGGCAGTATATATGAGCTCTGGGCAGTATATATGAGCTCTGGACAGTATATATGAGCTCTGGGCAGTATATATGAGCTCTTGGCAGTACATATGAGCTCTGGGCAGTATATATGAGCTCTGGGCAGTATATATGAGCTCAGGACAGTATATATGAGCTCTGGGCAGTATATATGAGCTCTGGACAGTATATATGAGCTCTGGGCAGTATATATGAGCTCTGGGCAGTATATTTGAGCTCTGGACAGTATATATGAGCTCTGGGCAGTATATATGAGCTCTGGGCAGTATATATGAGCTCTGGGCAGTATATATGAGCTCTGGGCAGTATATATGAGCTCTGGGCAGTATATATGAGCTCTGGGCAGTATATATGAGCTCAGGACAGTATATATGAGCTCTGGGCAGTATATATGAGCTCAGGAGAGTATATATGAGCTCTAGACAGTATATATGAGATCTGGACAGTATATACTGTATGACTTCTGGACAGTATATATGAGCTCTGGGCAGTATATATGAGCTCTGGGCAGTATATATGAGCTCTGGGCAGTATATTTCAGCTCTGGACAGTATATATGTGCTCTGGACAGTATATATGAGCTCTGGGCAGTATATATAAGCTCTGGACAGTATATATGAGATCTGGACAGTATATACTGTATGACTTCTGGACATTATATATGAGCTCTGGGCAGTATATATCAGCTCTGGACAGTATATATCAGCTCTGGGCAGTATATATGAGCTTTGGGCAGTATATATGAGCTCAGGAGAGGATATATAAGCTCTGGACAGTATATATGAGCTCAGGACAGTATATATGAGCTATGTGCAGTATATATGAGCTCTGGGCAGTATATATGAGCTCTCGACAGTATATATGAGCTCTGGGCAGTATATATGAGCTTTGGGCAGTATATATGAGCTCAGGACAGTATATATGAGCTCTGGGCAGTATCTGGACAGTATATATGAGCTCTGGGCAGTATATATGAGCTCTGGGCAGTATATATGAGCTCTGGGCAGTATATTTCAGCTCTGGACAGTATATATGAGCTCTGGGCAGTATATATGAGCTCTGGAGAGTATATATAAGCTCTGGGCAGTATATATGAGCTCAGGACAGTATATACGAGCTCTGGGCAGTATATACGAGCTCTGGGCAGTATATATGAGCTCTGGGCAGTATATATGAGCTCTGGACAGTATATATGTGCTCTGGACAGTATATATGAGCTCTGGGCAGTATATATAAGCTCTGGACAGTATATATGAGATCTGGACAGTATATACTGTATGACTTCTGGACATTATATATGAGCTCTGGGCAGTATATATGAGCTCTGGGCAGTATATATCAGCTCTGGACAGTATATATCAGCTGTGGGCAGTATATATGAGCTTTGGGCAGTATATATGAGCTCAGGAGAGGATAAATAAGCTCTGGACAGTATATATGAGCTCAGGACAGTATATATGAGCTCTGGGCAGTATATATGAGCTCTGGACAGTATATATGAGCTCTGGGCAGTATATATGAGCTCTGGAGAGTATATATGAGCTCAGGAGAGTATATATGAGCTCTGGGCAGTATATATGAGCTCTGGGCAGTATATATCAGCTGTGGACAGTATATATCAGCTCTGGGCAGTATATATGAGCTCTGGGCAGTATATATCAGCTCTGGACAGTATATATCAGCTCTGGGCAGTATATATGAGCTTTGGGCAGTATATATGAGCTCAGGAGAGGATATATATAAGCTCTGGACAGTATATATGAGCTCTGGGCAGTATATATGAGCTCTGGGCAGTATATATGAGCTCTGGGCAGTATATTTGAGCTCTGGACAGTATATATGAGCTCTGGGCAGTATATATGAGCTCAGGACAGTATATATGAGCTCTGGGCAGTATATATGAGCTCTGGAGAGTATATATGAGCTCAGGAGAGTATATATGAGCTATGGGCAGTATATATGAGCTCTGGACAGTATATATCAGCTCTGGACAGTATATATCAGCTCTGGGCAGTATATATGAGCTCTGGGCAGTATATACGAGCTCTGGACAGTATATATGAGCTCTGGACAGTATATATGAGCTATGTGCAGTATATATGAGCTTTGGGCGGAATATATATATGCTCTTGACAGTATATATGAGCTCTGGGCAGTATATGACCTCTGGACAGTATATATGAGCTCTGGGCAGTATATATGAGATCTGGACAGTATATATGTGTTCTGGACAATATATATAAGCTCTGGGCAGTATATATGAGCTCAGGACAGTATATATGAGCTCTGGGTAGTATATATGAGCTCTGGACAGTATATATGAGCTCTGGAGAGTATATATAAGCTCTGGGCAGTATATATGAGCTCAGGACAGTATATATGAGCTCTGGGCAGTATATACGAGCTCTGGGCAGTATATATGAGCTCTGGGCAGTATATATGAGCTCTGGACAGTATATATGAGCTCTGGGCAGTATATATGGGCTCTGGGCAGTATATATGGGCTCTGGACAGTATATATGAGCTCTAGGCAGTATATATGAGCTCTGGACAGTATGTATGAGCTCTGGGCAATATATATAAGCTCTGGGCAGTATATATGAGCTCTGGAGAGTATATATGAGCTCTGGGCAGTATATATAAGCTCTGGGCAGTATATATGAGCTCTGGAGAGTATTTATGAGCTCTGGAGAGTATATATAAGCTCTGGACAGTATATATGAGCTCTAGGCAGTATATATGAGATCTGGACAGTATATATGTGCTCTGGACAGTATATATAAGCTCTGGGCAGTATATATGAGCTCTGGGCAGTATATATGAGCTCTGGACAGTATATATGAGCTCTGGGCAGTATATATGAGATCTGGACAGTATATATGTGCTCTGGACAGTATATATAAGCTCTGGGTAGTATATATGAGCTCTGGGCAGTATATATGAGCTCTGGACAGTATATATGAGGTCTGGGCAGTATATATGAGATCTGGACAGTATATATGAGCTCAGGAGAGGATATATAAGCTCTGGGCAGTATATATGAGATCTGGACAGTATATATGTGCTCTGGACAGTATATATAAGCTCTGGGTAGTATATATGAGCTCTGGGCAGTATATATGAGCTCTGGACAGTATATATGAGGTCTGGGCAGTATATATGAGATCTGGACAGTATATATGAGCTCAGGAGAGGATATATAAGCTCTGGGCAGTATATATGAGATCTGGACAGTATATATGTGCTCTGGACAGTATATATAAGCTCTGGGTAGTATATATGAGCTCTGGGCAGTATATATGAGCTCTGGACAGTATATATGAGGTCTGGGCAGTATATATGAGATCTGGACAGTATATATGAGCTCAGGAGAGGATATATAAGCTCTGGGCAGTATATATGAGATCTGGACAGTATATATGTGCTCTGGACAGTATATATAAGCTCTGGGCAGTATATATGAGCTCTGGGCAGTATATATGAGCTCTGGGCAGTATATATGAGCTCTGGACAGTATATATAAGCTCTGGGCAGTATATATGAGCTCTGGGCAGTATATATGAGCTCTGGACAGTATATATGAGTTCTGGGCAGTATATATGAGCTCTGGAGAGTATATATAAGCTCTGGGCAGTATATATGAGCTCAGGACAGTATATATAAGCTCTGGGCAGTATATATGAGCTCAGGACAGTATATATGAGCTCTGGGTAGTATATATGAGCTCTGGACAGTATATATGAGCTCTGGAGAGTATATATAAGCTCTGGGCAGTATATATGAGCTCAGGACAGTATATACGAGCTCTGGGCAGTATATATGAGCTCTGGACAGTATATATGAGCTCTGGGCAGTATATATGAGCTCTGGACAGTATATATGAGCTCAGGACAGTATATATAAGCTCTGGGCAGTATATATGAGCTCTGGACAGTATATATAAGCTCTGGGCGGTATTTATGAGCTCTGGGCAGTATATATGAGGTCTGGGCAGTATATATCCCCTGGACAGTATATAGCAGTTATTAGGCAGTATATGGGCCCCTGGTCAATATATAGGAGTTATCGGGCAGTATATGGGCCCCTGGACAGTATATATGAGGTCTGGGGCAGTATATGGGCCCCTGGACAGTATATATGAGGTCTGGGGCAGTATATGGGCCCCTGGACAGTATATATGAGGTCTGGGGCAGTATATGGGCCCTTGGACAGTATATATGAGGTCTGGGGCAGTATATGGGCCCCTGGACAGTATATATGAGGTCTGGGGCAGTATATGGGCCCCTGGACAGTATATATGAGGTCTGGGGCAGTATATGGGCCCTTGGACAGTATATATGAGGTCTGGGGCAGTATATGGGCCCTTGGACAGTATATATGAGGTCTGGGGCAGTATATGGGCCCTTGAACGGTATATATGAGGTCTGGGGCAGTATATGGGCCCCTGGTAGTATATATATACACAGAGACCTGTGTTAGTGCCTGTACCCTGCCCCGGTTTGGGCCCCTTCACACGTGCTTGTCGGCAGTGACACCTGCTTTTCCGGATATAAGTGGATTTTGATCAGATAAATTTTGCCAGGCCATGTTGGTGCGAGCGGGGCAGGCGGTGCGAGCGGGGCAGGCGTTGTGGTGGGGGTGCAGTTCAGGGTCGCACTTTCTGCTTTCACAACTACATGGTATTGTGTCAGACTGGATCACTGTGTTCTTATGGTGACACCGGCGGCGAGCGACCTGGCGAATCTGCCGCCATCTTCTGTAATGGCCGCACCGTCACCTACCACATGAGGTCTCTGTACATTGCTGCGGAATATGTCAGTGATATATAAGGAATAGATACATAGTCCCTGCCGGTTGTTACAGTGTTGCAGTCGGTTGTATCTGTGGCCGTGTGACCGGAATCCCCACTGTCAGCCATCACTTCTTAAAGACACAGGCACTCAGAATATGGGAG
This sequence comes from Leptodactylus fuscus, assembly GCF_031893055.1. NCBI lineage: Eukaryota > Metazoa > Chordata > Amphibia > Anura > Leptodactylidae > Leptodactylus > Leptodactylus fuscus. The sequence goes on along the minus strand of NC_134273.1, from coordinate 91,074,559 downwards.
GGGACGGTGATGGAGGATTTACTGGGGGAGGGGGCCACACAGGAGCTTTGTATGAATAGAGAAAAATGTGAGGGGGGGGGGGGGTGTCACTGGTGGTCCTGAATGAGAAGTGACCCCAGGACTGAAGGCGAGAAGTTACTGCTTCTCCTGGGATCACAACTCCCAGCATTGTCCAGCACACGGACCCATCAGGCGCTCACAGGTGCATCATGGGCTTGTGCCCGGCCGTCACCTGCGCTGCCCGCACCTCTCCGCCCTCCTTATCTTGTTTGTTTTTAGGGAGCAGGAGGAGCGGCGTGTACACAGCCGTATAGAGAAGCGAATCCACCGTGCACGCTGCTGCTGCCCGCCGCGCCATCGCTCACCCCTGGTTATCTCTTGCAGTGCGTCCAGACATGGAGAGTCCGCAGACAGAAATGGTGGACATGCGGCTGTGCGAAAAACCCAATGGGATGCTGGGATCGGAGACGCCGGAGCCGAGGTAAGATGGGTGCAGGGGTGGGGGGCTCCCGGACATCTCCCCCAGGACGCGCCCACTAACATCTACTCTATTTAGTTACACAGGAGCCGAAAACCAAGAGCTGGAGGAGTTCCTACCTCACATCTCCGGAAAAGAGAAGCCGCGATTCACAGACGTGAGTAACCGCAAGCATTGACCCGCTATAGCGGTGGTGCCAAGAGAGCGCCAATTACAGGCCTCCCCTCCCTCCTCTTGGGTGTGTAGAGCGCCACCACCTGTGGCTGGTCAGGGCTGGTAGTGACACGTGCCGTGCGCGGCTTCACCCACAACTCTCTGATTATGTTCTCACAGTTCGAGGGGAAGACTTCGTTTGGCATGTCCATCTTTAACCTGAGTAATGCCATCATGGGCAGCGGCATCCTGGGACTGGCCTATGCCATGGCTAACACGGGCGTCCTCCTCTTCTTGTAAGTCTCCCTTGTAGTGTCTCACGTCTGGCCCCTCCCAATCGCTGGATTTTCCGATATTTCTCACCACTTTCTGCTTGCTGTCAGTGAATAGGGACATACAAGGTTTACAACATGCCGTAAAGTGTTTTCTGCAATGTGTCGGTGAAGGTGAGAGCCATCAGCCTGGGGTCCAGGATAAGATCTGACACTGTAACAGACCCTTAGGCAGCCCCCTATTGTATCTTTCAGCAAAGTAGATGGACCATTAATGCCCCCCCCCCCCCATATATTCTATTTCTCAGTACCCCCCTCACTCTGCGCCCTATGGCTGACCCTGCACATGACAGACTATTACCTATCGGTTCTCTGATGATTGTGACTCTGGGGCCGTGTCACCTCCTGATACCATCTCAGCGGTGCAGTCACAGGTATTAGGGTGCAGTGCACACCATGTTCAGGGCAGCGAAAGGTTAATGATTCTGCTGCTGGTCATTAACATCTCACCTGTTTGTTGTGTCAATAACGCTCCCAAGTAGGCGGAGCTGGGCGCCATCATGTGACCATGGTACCAAGCACCAAAACATTATCCTAAATGTGAGGAGGAGACGTTCCCCTCCAGCCCGCAGATTCGGGGTCTCATCTGGTCACACAGGGGTAGGGCTGGTACCAGGATATGTCAGAACTGTACAGATTATGAAGAGAATCCTGGGAGTCGGTCAGGCTGCTGGACTAATGTCTCATGGGACCACCTGCATGTTAAAGTTGTCTGAGGGTTGCAGCACGGGTAGTAGGTTTACAGGATAGTATGAGCACCTGCGGCCTGGACTGTGGATGCTAGAGTAGGGTCCAGGTGCTGGATTAGTAGGGGGCAATGATGGCATACAGTCAGACTACTTACTAACCTAAGAAGGATGATGTTGTATGATGGTGTACTGTCGGATTACCTAGTACCCTATATAACAGATGATGAGGTTGTATGATGGCGTACTGTTGGATTACTTACTACCCTGTGGCGGCTAAAGTTGCATGATGGTGTACTGTCAGATTACTAGCTACCCTATGATGGGAGAGGTAGTATGATGGTGCACTGCTGGGTATGTTGGTGTTTCGGACAGAGCTGTATCATTCTGATTGCTGGGTTAGTCTTGAGGTATAAGGTTGCTGCTCCTTGTAGGGCGGACGCCTTCTTATATGTCTGGTAGGTCGGCGGTGACTTGTTTACGTCAGTGCAGAGTAACACCTGGGCCGGTGCAGGAGGTCACGGTTTTCCTTTTCATCTCCTCCACTTTGCCAGCTGCGAATTCCCACAGCTCAGGGACAGAGACACAACCTGGCGGTAGTAATGGCGCTGCCCAGCAGAATACAGATGCCTACAAACATTCCCTTTTATGACTGAGACCCTGTTGCCTGTCTACACATGCAGAGCGCAGCGGGGACCTGCAGACTATTCCTCCCCCTGACTCAGTGACCTCAGGTGAGCTTGGGTTATGTCTTCCCGACCCAGACAGACCCTCAGCCTTGTGACTGGTAGCAGAGAGCTTAAAAATGGTGGAAAATTGAGGCACCAGGTCCCTCCATCACTCCATGATTTTCCTTAGGCAGTGATCTCCCTGTCCGTGAGGTGCGACCCTGCGGGGCGGGTATATTGGGGCGGGGATCGCTATAGCTTGTGGGTGCATATGATGCCTGGATTCATGGCCGGCTCCTGATTGGCTGACGTCTACCTCACTTTTGCAGGTTCCTCCTCACGGCGGTTGCTCTTCTGTCCACGTATTCTATCCATCTGCTGCTCAAGTCCTCCGGCATCGTAGGTGAGTGAAGTCCTGGATCTGGTAGCCCCTTGTGCAGATCTGTGGTAGTCACCGACCACAACCTGTGTATGGCCTGTAATAGGCTTGTGTGTGTGTTACAGGGATACGGGCCTATGAACAATTGGGGTACAAGGCCTTTGGAACCCCAGGAAAGATGGCCGCTGCCATTGCCATAACGCTCCAGAATATTGGAGGTGAGTAGTGGAGACGTAACTGTGACCTTATAGATCTGGACCTTCTGAAAGCTGTAACGCTCACGCGGTTCTGTGTCCCCCGCAGCCATGTCCAGCTACCTGTACATCGTGAAGTCAGAGCTGCCCCTCGTCATCCAAACCTTCCTGAACCTCCCAGAGAAAACCACGTAAGTCGCCCCCGCTGAGCTGCGCCCGGGGATTATATGTAATGCTGCAGCTGCTGACAACATAAAGTCCAGGCAGAGCAGCCAGAGGAATCCAGGGGTGCAGAGGCTGCAAGTGAAGTCTGAGCTATGCCGTCATCTATTGCTCCCTGTTATCAGGCCCTGCAATCTAGCACCTGATATTCCCCGGACGTCTCGCATGATCTCGGGGTACAGTCTCCTGCATTGCTCTGTGCTGAGGTCAAGGCTTTGGTTTCTCCCTTAGTCAGTGTCTTCCCCGAGAGCTTTTTTTTTTTTTTTTTTCCTATGGTAGAGTTGGAAGGGACCTGAAGGGCCATCGGGTCCAACCCCCTGCGAGTGCAGGTTTTCCTAAATCATCCCAGCTATATGTTTCTCCAGATTCCGCTTGAAGATTTCCATTGATGGAGCGCCCACCACCTCCCGTGGCAGCCTATTCCACTCTCTCACTCCCCTCACTGTCAGAAAGTTTTTCCTAATGTCTAATCTGTATCTCTTTCCCTTTCGTTTCATCCCATTGCTTCTTGTACTTCCTTGTGCTAATGAGAATAGGGGAGATCCCTCTGTACTGTGACTACCTCTCAGATATTTGTAGACTGCTATTAAATCTCCCCTCAGCCTTCTCTTCTGCAAACTAAACAATCCCAGTTCTTTTAGCCGCTCCTCATAGGACATGGTTTGCAGACCTTCCACCATTTTGGTTGCTCTTCTCTGGACTTGCTCCAATATATCGATGTCTTTCTTGAATTGAGGCGCCCAGAACTGTACACAGTATTGCAGGTGTGGTCTGACCAGGGAAGAGGACAGCGGAATAATGACCTCTCTTCATCTAGATTCAATGCTTGTCTTAATACATCCCAGAATTGTATTCGCCTTTTTTGCAGCAGCACCGCACTGTTGGCTCATGTTGAATTTGTGATCTACTATTATGCCCAAGTCCTTTTCCCCTATGCTATCACTTAGTTCTATTCCTCCCATACTATATATGTTTTTTACATTTCTGTTACCCAGATGTAGAACTTTGCATTTGTCCCTGTTGCAGCGAGTTGTCCGGGGCTAACCACACCGCCCCCTAAAAATAAATAGCTCTCGGCACGTCCGCCTGTCCTCAAAGCCTCTCTTATTGCGAGTGCCTGGGATGGATCCTGCTTCGCTCCCTGCAGACCCCGCGCTGGCAGATGACAGAAAGTGTTAGATTGTACCTTTGGCATTGTGTTTTGCTGCCGGGGACGTTGTGTTGTACCGCCGGGGACGTTGTGTTGTACCGCCGGGGACGTTGTGTTGTACCGCCGGGGACGTTGTGTTGTACCGCCGGGGACGTTGTGTTGTACCGCCGGGGACGTTGTGTTGTACCGCCGGGGACGTTGTGTTGTACCGCCGGGGACGTTGTGTTGTACCGCCGGGGGTTTTGTGTTGTGTTGCTGAGTACGTTGTGTTGTGCCACTAGGGACGTTGTGTTGTGTCGCGGAGGACGTCGTGTTGTACCGCCGAGGATGTCGTGTTGTACCGCCGAGGATGTCGTGTTGTGCCGCCAAGGACGTTGTGTTGTACCACTGGGGACGTCGTGTTGTGCCGCCGGGGACGTCGTGTTGTGCCGCCGGGGACGTCGTGTTGTGCCGCCGGGGACGTCGTGTTGTGCCGCCGGGGACGTCGTGTTGTGCCGCCGGGGATGTCGTGTTGTGCCGCCGGGGACGTCGTGTTGTACCCTTGGGGTTGTCGTGGAGAAGGCTGCGTTGTGCGCTGGGGACGTTACATTTCACTCTCCAATGTTTCTTCCATCTTGTTCCCCCCCCCACCATATTTCCTTCTATTTCCCCTCCCCCGGCCTCCGCTCTGCCTGCACATGACTCTGTCTTGTGTTATCATTCTGAATTGTTGCTGCTTGCTGTGTGACTGGAGCCGGCCGCCCCCGGAGCTGCGTCTTCTTGTTGAGATACAGCGATGGCGTCCAGCTCTGTATTCACTCACAGCTCCTAAAAATAACGAGGCCGGGAGACGTGGAAAAATACAGGGAGGCTGGCAGAGGCCCAGGGGGGCGGGGGGTGTGCACAGAATACACCCCCTGACACTCATGCCCTGCTACAGGCTGCCCCCTGCCCTAACACCCTGTGTGTGCCCATAGACTCTGAATGGCCCCTAACCTGCAATACATCACACAGTCAGGACCCCCCCCCTGTATGTAACCCCATGTAAGAGTATACGTAGGATATGTCGCCCCCTATACTGGTTCCATTGTATATAAGCAGCCCCATCATACTCTACTAGTTACATTATATATACAGCCCTGTCTCCCTGTATATCAGCCACAATGTCTTCGTATACTAGTTACATTATATATGTTCAGCACCAACCAAGTGTATACTAGTTACATTGTGTATATATATCGCTGTCACATTGTATACTTATCACGTTGTGCACGCATGGCCCTGTCACACTGTATACCAGATATGTTGTGTGTGCACAGCCCGCTCACACCGTACACTGGTCACATTGCGTGTGCACGGGCCACTCACACTGTACACTGGTCACATTGCGTGTGCACGGCCCACTCACACGGTACACTGGTCACATTGCGTGTGCACAGCCCACTCACACCGTACACTGGTCACATTGCGTGTGCACGGGCCACTCACACCGTACACTGGTCACATTGCGTGTGCACGGGCCACTCACACCGTACACTGGTCACATTGCGTGTGCACGGGCCACTCACACTGTACACTGGTCACATTGCGTGTGCACAGGCCACTCACACTGTACACTGGTCACATTGCGTGTGCACGGGCCACTCACACTGTACACTGGTCACATTGCGTGTGCACGGGCCACTCACACTGTACACTGGTCACATTGCGTGTGCACGGGCCACTCACACGGTACACTGGTCACATTGCGTGTGCACGGGCCACTCACACTGTACACTGGTCACATTGCGTGTGCACGGGCCACTCACACCGTACACTGGTCACATTGCGTGTGCACGGGCCACTCACACCGTACACTGGTCACATTGCGTGTGCACGGGCCACTCACACTGTACACTGGTCACATTGCGTGTGCACGGCCCACTCACACTGTACACTGGTCACATTGCGTGTGCACAGGCCACTCACACTGTACACTGGTCACATTGCGTGTGCACGGGCCACTCACACTGTACACTGGTCACATTGCGTGTGCACGGGCCACTCACACTGTACACTGGTCACATTGCGTGTGCACGGGCCACTCACACGGTACACTGGTCACATTACTTGTGCATGGGCCACTCACACTGTACACTGGTCACATTGCGTGTGCACGGGCCACTCACACTGTACACTGGTCACATTGCGTGTGCACGGGCCACTCACACGGTACACTGGTCACATTGCGTGTGCACGGGCCACTCACACGGTACACTGGTCACATTACTTGTGCACGGGCCACTCACACGGTACACTGGTCACATTGCGTGTGCACGGGCCACTCACACTGTACACTGGTCACATTGCGTGTGCACGGGCCACTCACACGGTACACTGGTCACATTGCGTGTGCACGGGCCACTCACACGGTACACTGGTCACATTGCGTGTGCACGGGCCACTCACACGGTACACTGGTCACATTGCGTGTGCACGGGCCACTCACACGGTACACTGGTCACATTGCGTGTGCACGGGCCACTCACACGGTACACTGGTCACATTACTTGTGCATGGGCCACTCACACTGTACACTGGTCACATTGCGTGTGTGTGAACAATCTGCTCACACCGTAGACGTGTCCTGCACCCCCTGCATGTTCTCAGGTTATCTCCGCCATCTCACGCTCTTGTCTTTGTCTTCCTCTTGTAGGGACTGGTACATGGACGGGAATTATCTGGTTGTTATCGTGTCGGCCTCCATTATCCTGCCGCTGGCACTGATGAAGCAGCTGGGTGAGTGTAATGTGTCTGGGGGCTGATAACAGAGAGTAGTAGCCTGCGGGGATACACGCCTGGTCTGACAGGCCTCCTGTCTCTTCTAGGTTACCTGGGATATGCCAGCGGCTTCTCCCTCAGCTGTATGGTGTTCTTCCTGTGCTCCGTAAGTCACCCTCATACTACACAATACACGCGGGGACTACAAGTGCCAGCACAGTCTTTTCTTATAGCATAATAGTGAGAATATTTGGGATTCAGCTTGTGTAGTTTTCTTGTTTTTGAAGGGTTTCCATTACAGCATCTATAGACTCTGATTCTGCATAGACTTCCTGTCATGTGACAGGAAGTTCAGGTCCAGTCTGTTGATGCTACCATAGCAACCCCAGAGCAAGCACAATACATACTGCAATAAATGCTGAAATCTACTGAGTGGCAGGTAGGCCATTGGTGCCGAGCCCTCGTGTGACGGCCACATGTCTTCTATTGCAGGTCATCTATAAGAAGTTTATGATTCCTTGCCCTCTGCCCTCGGGCAGCCTGAACCACACAGTGCTGGGGAACATTAGCCTAATGTCAGGTGACTACGCCTACCAAAACGGCCACGCCGATGTAGCAGAGCCGGAGAGCGCAGGATGCTCCGCCAAGATGTTCACACTGAACTCGCAGGTAACGGTCACCGGAACCCGAGGAGCCCTATAAGACCGTCATTTGTAGGGTTGTCTATAGGCTCATGTATAGTTGTGTATGGATGTGTGTATGGGATCATGTATAGTTGTGTGTGGATGTGTGTATGGGATCATGTATAGTTGTATGTGGATGTGTGTATGGGATCATGTATAGTTGTATGTGGATGTGTATATGGGATCATGTATAGTTGTATGTGGATGTGTGTATGGGATCATGTATAGTCATTTGTATAGTTGTGTGAAGTGCCGCACATATCATGATAGTTTTCTGTATGTTCCATCTGCAGACGGCCTACACCATTCCCATCATGGCTTTTGCATTTGTGTGTCACCCCGAGGTCCTTCCTATATACACGGAGCTGAAGGAGTGAGTATATAGGGCTGCTATATACCTGTGCAGATCAGTATACTGCTACCCTATTATGGTTTTGGGGTGACTGCCACCTCTGCGCCCCTATAAGCCCTCGCCCCGCTCCCTTATTATTGGAGGCTTTGGCTGATTGTTGTCGGTTTTCTCTTGGCAGCGCTTCCAAAAAGAAGATGCAGCGGGTGTCTAATATCTCCATTGCCGTCATGTATTGCATGTATTTCCTGGCCGCTCTCTTCGGATACCTCACCTTCTATGGTACGTTCGGCCAGGGACAGGAGAGGTCATGTGATCTGGGGCACAGGGGGAGGAGGGTGCACAGGCCGCCGGGGTGATGTTCTGCAGGTGCCGGGGCTGATGTGACAGCTTCATGTCATCAGAGATGTGGATGGAGGAGGAGAAGCCTGTAGCCAGCCATATATAATCCCTTTACAGCGCCATAAATCAGGGCTCAGGCCGACTGCAATGTGATATATAATGTCCTCCTATAAGATGGACGGGTGCAAAGAGCACAGAACCTGGAACTCCTCACAGCTGAGGCTTTGTTACAGTTGTATCTGCTACATTTCACCTCCACTGATACATTGTAACAAACAGATTTGTGCAGTCAATGTGTTTAGCAGACAGAGGTTAATTAGATTGCAAACTATTATAGGAATCCTTCAGCTGTGTGAGCAGGACTAGGTCAGGACGGGTTATCTGGCTGGAAACAAGAATGCTCCACTCACTGGAGACAGTCAGCAAGCTTGTTGTCAGGCATCTGCAGTTTATGTGAGGTCTTGGGATGCAGGAGGAGTTAGTTCTCCATCAGTAGGTCCAGAGATTGCGGAGTCGTCCCCTCGTCCTCCTCATCCTCCTCCTCCTCGTCCTCCTCCTCATCCTCCTCCTCCTCCTCGTCCTCATCCTCCTCGTCCTCCTCCTCCTCCTCCTCCTCCTCCTCATCCTCCTCGTCCTCCTCCTCCTCCTCGTCCTCCTCCTCGTCCTCCTCCTCGTCCTCCTCCTCGTCCTCCTCCTCGTCCTCCTCCTCGTCCTCCTCCTCGTCCTCCTCCTCCTCCTCCTCCTCGTCCTCCTCCTCGTCCTCCTCCTCCTCCTCGTCCTCCTCCTCCTCCTCCTCGTCCTCCTCCTCGTCCTCCTCCTCGTCCTCCTCCTCGTCCTCCTCCTCCTCCTCCTCCTCGTCCTCCTCCTCCTCCTCGTCCTCCTCCTCGTCCTCCTCCTCGTCCTCCTCCTCGTCCTCCTCCTCCTCCTCCTCCTCGTCCTCCTCCTCGTCCTCCTCCTCCTCCTCCTCCTCCTCCTCCTCCTCCTCCTCCTCGTCCTCGTCCTCCTCGTCCTCCTCCTCCTCCTCCTCCTCCTCCTCGTCCTCCTCCTCGTCCTCCTCCTCGTCCTCCTCCTCGTCCTCCTCCTCCTCGTCCTCCTCCTCCTCCTCCTCCTCCTCATCCTCCTCCTCCTCCTCCTCCTCCTCCTCCTCCTCGTCCTCCTCCTCCTCCTCCTCCTCCTCGTCCTCCTCCTCCTCCTCGTCCTCCTCCTCGTCCTCCTCCTCGTCCTCCTCCTCGTCCTCCTCCTCGTCCTCCTCCTCCTCCTCCTCCTCCTCCTCCTCGTCCTCCTCCTCGTCCTCGTCCTCCTCGTCCTCCTCGTCCTCCTCGTCCTCCTCCTCCTCCTCCTCCTCCTCCTCCTCCTCCTCCTCCTCCTCCTCCTCCTCCTCCTCCTCCTCGTCCTCCTCGTCCTCCTCGTCCTCCTCCTCCTCGTCCTCCTCCTCATCCTCCTCCTCCTCCTCGTCCTCCTCGTCCTCATCCTCCTCGTCCTCCTCCTCCTCCTCATCCTCCTCGTCCTCCTCCTCCTCCTCCTCCTCCTCCTCCTCCTCCTCGTCCTCCTCCTCCTCGTCCTCGTCCTCGTCCTCCTCGTCCTCCTCCTCGTCCTCCTCCTCGTCCTCCTCCTCGTCCTCCTCCTCGTCCTCCTCCTCGTCCTCCTCCTCGTCCTCCTCCTCGTCCTCCTCCTCGTCCTCCTCCTCTGTCCTCCTCCTCCTCCTCCTCGTCCTCCTCCTCCTCCTCCTCGTCCTCCTCCTCCTCCTCCTCATCCTCATCCTCCTCGTCCTCCTCCTCCTCCTCCTCCTCCTCCTCCTCCTCCTCCTCCTCCTCCTCCTCCTCCTCGTCCTCCTCGTCCTCCTCCTCGTCCTCCTCCTCGTCCTCCTCCTCGTCCTCCTCCTCGTCCTCCTCCTCGTCCTCGTCCTCCTCCTCGTCCTCCTCCTCGTCCTCCTCCTCCTCCTCGTCCTCCTCGTCCTCCTCCTCCTCCTCCTCTTCCTCCTCATCCTCTTCTGTGATGATTTCAGACCACGTGGAGTCCGAGCTCCTGCACACTTACAGCTACGTGGATCCATTTGACATCCTGATTCTGTGTGTCCGCGTGGCCGTTCTCACCGCCGTCACACTCACTGTGCCCATCGTGTTATTCCCGGTAAGAGTTGTATTTGGGGAGGGGGGATGGGGAGGCAGCCATGTGCGGGAGACACATGGATGCCCCGGTGCCATGTCCGCTCCCCATATCCTAACCACTTGTCTCGCTCAGGTCCGCCGCGCCATTCAGCATATGCTCTTCCAGAACAAGGAGTTCAGTTGGATCCGGCACACCATCATCGCAGTGGTGCTGCTCACACTCATTAACCTGCTGGTCATCTTTGCGCCCAACATCCTGGGAATATTCGGCATCATTGGTGAGGATGAGTCCTTTTATATTTGTCCTCATTCACATCTCGTTCTGGAGATCTGATAGCTATGGCAGGCTGAGATGACATCACTGGTGCCAGGGGACAGTCTGGTTGGTGGTGATATGATGTAATATCTACAGGCTGAGATGACATCACTGGTGCCAGGAGGACAGTCTGGTTGGTGGTGATATGATGTAATATCTACAGGCTGAGATGACATCACTGGTGCCAGGAGGACAGTCTGGTTGGTGGTTATGATGTAATATCTACAGGCTGAGATGACATCACTGGTGCCAGGGGACAGTCTGGTTGGTGGTGATATGATGTAATATCTACAGGCTGAGATGACATCACTGGTGCCAGGGGACAGTCTGGTTGGTGGTGATATGATGTAATATCTACAGGCTGAGATGACATCACTGGTGCCAGGGGACAGTCTGGTTGGTGGTGATATGATGTAATATCTACAGGCTGAGATGACATCACTGGTGCCAGGAGGACAGTCTGGTTGGTGGTGATATGATGTAATATCTACAGGCTGAGATGACATCACTGGTGCCAGGAGGACAGTCTGGTTGGTGGTTATGATGTAATATCTACAGGCTGAGATGACATCACTGGTGCCAGGGGACAGTCTGGTTGGTGGTGATATGATGTAATATCTACAGGCTGAGATGACATCACTGGTGCCAGGGGACAGTCTGGTTGGTGGTGATATGATGTAATATCTACAGGCTGAGATGACATCACTGGTGCCAGGGGACAGTCTGGTTGGTGGTGATATGATGTAATATCTACAGGCTGAGATGACATCACTGGTGCCAGGAGGACAGTCTGGTTGGTGGTGATATGATGTAATATCTACAGGCTGAGATGACATCACTGGTGCCAGGAGGACAGTCTGGTTGGTGGTGATATGATGTAATATCTACAGGCTGAGATGACATCACTGGTGCCAGGGGACAGTCTGGTTGGTGGTGATATGATGTAATATCTACAGGCTGAGATGACATCACTGGTGCCAGGGGACAGTCTGGTTGGTGGTGATATGATGTAATATCTACAGGCTGAGATGACATCACTGGTGCCAGGGCACAGTCTGGTTGGTGGTGATATGATGTAATATCTACAGGCTGAGATGACATCACTGGTGCCAGGAGGACAGTCTGGTTGGTGGTTATGATGTAATATCTACAGGCTGAGATGACATCACTGGTGGTAAATGTAGAATGAGATTGTTGTAGAAGCCGAGGTCTACAATACTATATCTACAGTCTGAACGATGCTGCTGCCATGTGGTAGTGGAGTAAAGATGTGTGATGTCACTGCTGATGGAGGGGCTTTTCTTCTGCTCATTGGCTTTCCCAAGGTATCCAAGTGTCCTTATGTTTCCCTCCCTGCAGGTGCTACCTCCGCCCCGTGTCTGATCTTCATCTTCCCTGCTGTCTTTTACATTCGTATAATGCCGAAAGACAAGGAGCCCACCAAATCACCGCCCAAGATCCTGGTAGGTGCTCGTATAATTGTAGCCGCCTCCATATTCCTGTATCCCGGACGAGCCTCCAATAACTCCTGTGTGTTGTCTTCCCAGGCTGCCTGCTTTGCTGGCCTCGGTGTTCTCTTCATGATCATGAGTCTCAGTTTTATCATCATCGACTGGACAACCGGAAGTAGTAAAAGCAGCGGAAGCCACTAACCCCCATCCCTGTAGACCACCCCGACATCCTGCACCCCTTATCACCCCAGGACTTAACAATGCACATCCACTACGCCGCCGGGACAACAGATAGGACTTGAAGCTTCAGTTTTGCTCTATTTTGTGCCCTGGGAGGAGGTTCTTCTGTCTGTGCTGTGAAGGACGCCATATTGTCTCCTCTCCTGCACCCCAAGAGATTAAGAAGGAAATATTCATAACCAAGATACCCATCCAGTATCAGGCTTGCCGTATGTCAGCACTGGGGAGGGATGTGCTCCATGATGTAAGGTCCTTCTCCTCGGGCCACCGCACACTTCCTGTTCCGATGTTTGATGATGTTGCAGGATCGGCCACGTCTTTGTTCGGTGTCAGCCTTTCTCTTCCAGATATGGTGGCTCCAGGCATCCGAGCTTTCAATGAGGGGGTGTGATTATGGCTTTTTGGTGGTCTATAGAGTCTTCCTAGTATAAGGACCTTTGCCTCGGCGGGATGGAAACTCATAACATATAAGGAAGGGATTATATATGACCTGATGGATATCACGCCGTAGTCACGAGAATCACATGACGTCATCTTCCAGACATTCACAGAAAAACACATTGGTCTTGGATCATAATGGATGAATGGAGCCCCAGATCGGCCGGGGCCCGGCACAAGGGTCAAGCCAAACCAAAGTCTCTATGAATTGCCTTGTAGGGGTATTGGGGCGTCCTATAGAGGGGGGACAATGAGAAGGAAACGGAGAGGAAATCTATCCCAGGACGCCCTGCAGAGGTGGGGGGTGATGGAAGGGCTGCGGATGGGCATTTCATGGTAGACAAAAAGGCAAAGTATATGAAATCCAGTCACGTCTCTGGTCGCTGACGGCCTCGCGGGGGCTTCTGTGTCTTGTTCCGGGACAGTCCGTGATTCGCGCCTCTTCAATGAAACTCAGCAGAACAATCGGAAACTATTTTATATTCTGTACAAGTTCCTGTAAGTGGAAGGAGAACAGGGGCCGCCTGACAGGAGCCAAACATGTGCCAGCCTGAGAGCCAAAATCTAGTAACCCCTTCACTGCTGGGGTGGGGGAAGGGCAGTGTGCAAACATCCAGTCAAGTGGAGTTGTCCTGTAGACAGAGGGGAGGGGGCGATGGACCAGCCAATAGCATGGACGCCACACTGATAACCATCAACAAACATGTCACTGTCCTGAGGCTAATGTGACGACATTGTCACACTCAAGTGGCCGCACTGAGGTGTATACAGCGACACAACGCCCTCCAAGGTCACACTGAGGTGTATACAGTGACACAACGCCCTCCAAGGTCACACTGAGGTATATACACTGACACAACGCCCTCCAAGGTCACACTGAGGTGTATACACTGACACAACGCCCTCCAAGGTCACACTGAGGTATATACAGCGACACAACGCCCTCCAAGGTCACACTGAGGTATATACAGCGACACAACGCCCTCCAAGGTCACATTGAGGTATATACACTGACACAACGCCCTCGAAGGCCACACTGAGGTATATACAGCGACACAACGCCCTCGAAGGCCACACTGAGGTATATACAGCGACACAACGCCCTCCAAGGTCACACTGAGGTATATACAGCGACACAACGCCCTCCAAGGCCACACTGAGGTATATACAGTGACACAACGCCCTCCAAGGTCACACTGAGGTATATACACTGACACAACGCCCTGGAAGGCCACACTGAGGTATATACACTGACACAACGCCCTCGAAGGCCACACTGAGGTATATACAGCGACACAACGCCCTCCAAGGTCACACTGAGGTATATACAGTGACACAGCGCCCTCGAAGGTCACACTGAGGTATATACACTGACACAACGCCCTCGAAGGCCACACTGAGGTATATACAGCGACACAACGCCCTCGAAGACCACACTGAGGTATATACAGCGACACAACACCCTGGAAGGTCACACTGAGGTATATACAGCGACACAACGCCCTCCAAGGTCACACTGAGGTATATACACTGACACAACGCCCTGGAAGGTCACACTGAGGTATATACACTGACACAACGCCCTGGAAGGTCACACTGAGGTATATACAGTGACACAACGCCCTCCAAGGTCACACTGAGGTATATACAGCGACACAACGCCCTGGAAGGCCACACTGAGGTATATACACTGACACAACGCCCTGGAAGGTCACACTGAGGTATATACAGCGACACAACGCCCTCCAAGGTCACACTGAGGTATATACAGCGACACAACGCCCTCGAAGGTCACACTGAGGTATATACACTGACACAACGCCCTGGAAGGTCACACTGAGGTATATACAGCGACACAACGCCCTCGAAGGTCACACTGAGGTATATACAGCGACACAACGCCCTGGAAGGTCACACTGAGGTATATACAGCGACACAACGCCCTGGAAGGCCACACTGAGGTATATACAGCAATACAACGCCCTCGAAGGTCACACTGAGGTATATACACTGACACAACGCCCTCGAAGGTCACACTGAGGTATATACAGCGACACAACGCCCTGGAAGGCCACACTGAGGTATATACAGCGACACAACGCCCTCGAAGACCACACTGAGGTATATACACTGACACAACGCCCTCGAAGGCCACACTGAGGTATATACAGCGACACAACGCCCTCGAAGGCCACACTGAGGTATATACAGCGACACAACGCCCTCGAAGGCCACACTGAGGTATATACAGTGACACAACGCCCTGGAAGGCCACACTGAGGTGTATACACTGACACAACGCCCTCGAAGGCCACACTGAGGTATATACACTGACACAACGCCCTGGAAGGTCACACTGAGGTATATACAGCGACACAACGCCCTCCAAGGTCACACTGAGGTATATACAGCGACACAACGCCCTCGAAGGCCACACTGAGGTATATACAGCGACACAACGCCCTCCAAGGTCACACTGAGGTATATACAGCGACACAACGCCCTGGAAGGCCACACTGAGGTATATACAGCGACACAACGCCCTGGAAGGCCACACTGAGGTATATACAGCAATACAACGCCCTCGAAGGTCACACTGAGGTATATACAGCGACACAACGCCCTCCAAGGTCACACTGAGGTATATACAGCGACACAACGCCCTCCAAGGTCACACTGAGGTATATACAGCGACACAACGCCCTGGAAGGCCACACTGAGGTATATACAGCGACACAACGCCCTGGAAGGCCACACTGAGGTATATACAGCAATACAACGCCCTCGAAGGTCACACTGAGGTATATACAGCGACACAACGCCCTGGAAGGCCACACTGAGGTGTATACAGCGACACAACGCCCTCCAAGGTCACACTGAGGTATATACAGCGACACAACGCCCTCGAAGGCCACACTGAGGTATATACAGCGACACAACGCCCTCCAAGGTCACACTGAGGTATATACAGCGACACAACGCCCTGGAAGGCCACACTGAGGTATATACAGCGACACAACGCCCTGGAAGGCCACACTGAGGTATATACAGCAATACAACGCCCTCGAAGGTCACACTGAGGTATATACAGCGACACAACGCCCTCGAAGGCCACACTGAGGTATATACAGCGACACAACGCCCTGGAAGGCCACACTGAGGTATATACAGCGACACAACGCCCTCGAAGGCCACACTGAGGTATATACAGCGACACAACGCCCTGGAAGGCCACACTGAGGTATATACAGCGACACAACGCCCTGGAAGGCCACACTGAGGTATATACAGCGACACAACGCCCTGGAAGGCCACACTGAGGTATATACAGCGATACAACGCCCTCGAAGGTCACACTGAGGTATATACAGCGACACAACGCCCTCGAAGGTCACACTGAGGTATATACAGCGAGGGGTATACAGACACTCGAGACTTACAGACACTTATATCATGTGACTTGCATCTCCTCTATATATTCAAATCTACAAACCAGAACCGGACACCGACTACATCTCAGCTTTGGGCCATGAAGTTCTCCCCCCTTTCCCTATTATAATGGGGTTGTGTCTCGTCTGTCTGTATCCTGTCATATAACCCACCAGGTCAGGAGAAGGGGCGGGGCTGTGACAACCTGGTTAGTATTAATGATTGCGTACTGCCTGGTAGTAGGAGGAGTCATGTGATGGAGCGCGGGGTGACCTGCAGCCACTCCAGGGTGGGCGCTTATCGATGACCTCATCACTAGGAGACTTTGTAAACTGTAATTTAATATTTTGTTTCTATTTTTACATTTTGTAACTACTTTGTATTAATATATATATAGTAGATTATTAGGCCCCTCCCCCTGCAGGGTCATGAGCCTTGTGGGGGGAGGGGCATTTGTGAGGTTCCCTAGAGAACATGATAAATTATGAGTTTAGGATTTTGGGGGGAGGGAACCCCTTTATACCAGAGAATTTACTGAATCTTTTATGTCCAAATAAACGATAACTGGATGTGCAGCGTCTGATTGTGTGACTGCGCCCTCAGGGGCCGCGGAGGAGTAAGACCCCCGCCATGTACTGACCGATCACTACACCTACCCCAGCGGCTGCAGAGTGGGGGGTCTAAGGGACCTGGGGCAACATCTCAGCAAAGGGGGCACTTTAGACAATGATTTGAGAGAGAAAAGTAAAATGGTTTGCAGGTTCCTCCTTGTTCCTAGGCTGAGCCCCCGTATTGCCCCCACACACCATACAATCTCCTCTATGTCCCTATACAATATATGGCCAACTTCATGCCACCTACACAGGATACTGCCCCTTAATATTCCTCCCTCACACAGTATAATGGCCGCTCATCTACACGGTATAATGGCCGCTCATCTACACGGTATAATGGCCCCTCATCTACGCGGTATAATGGCCCCTCATCTACGCGGTATAATGGCCCCTCATCTACGCGGTATAATGGCTCCTCATCTACGCGGTATAATGGCCCCTCATCTACGCGGTATAATGGCCGCTCATCTACGCGGTATAATGGCCGCTCATCTACGCGGTATAATGGCCGCTCATCTGCGCGGTATAATGGCCGCTCATCTACGCGGTATAATGGCCGCTCATCTACGCGGTATAATGGCCCCTCATCTACGCGGTATAATGGCCCCTCATCTACGCGGTATAATGGCCCCTCATCTACGCGGTATAATGGCCGCTCATCTACGCGGTATAATGGCCGCTCATCTATGCGGTATAATGGCCGCTCATCTACACGGTATAATGGCCGCTCATCTACGCGGTATAATGGCCGCTCATCTATGCGGTATAATGGCCGCTCATCTATGCGGTATAATGGCCGCTCATCTACACGGTATAATGGCCGCTCATCTACACAGTATAATGGCCGCTCATCTACACGGTATAATGGCCGCTCATCTACGCAGTATAATGGCTCCTCATCTATGCGGTATAATGGCCGCTCATCTATGCGGTATAATGGCCGCTCATCTACGCGGTATAATGGCCGCTCATCTACACAGTATAATGGCCGCTCATCTACGCGGTATAATGGCCGCTCATCTACACGGTATAATGGCTCCTCATCTACGCAGTATAATGGCTCCTCATCTATGCGGTATAATGGCCGCTCATCTATGCGGTATAATGGCCGCTCATCTACGCGGTATAATGGCCGCTCATCTACACAGTATAATGGCCGCTCATCTACGCGGTATAATGGCCCCTCATCTACACAGTATAATGGCCGCTCATCTACACAGTATAATGGCCCCTCATCTACACGGTATAATGGCCGCTCATCTACACAGTATAATGGCCGCTCATCTACACAGTATAATGGCCCCTCATCTACACGGTATAATGGCCACTCATCTACACAGTATAATGGCCGCTCATCTACACAGTATAATGGCCCCTCATCTACACGGTATAATGGCCCCTCATCTACACAGTATAATGGCCCCTCATCTACACGGTATAATGGCCCCTCATCTACACAGTATAATGGCCGCTCATCTACACAGTATAATGGCCGCTCATCTACGCGGTATAATGGCCCCTCATCTACACAGTATAATGGCCGCTCATCTACACAGTATAATGGCCCCTCATCTACACGGTATAATGGCCGCTCATCTACACAGTATAATGGCCGCTCATCTACACAGTATAATGGCCCCTCATCTACACGGTATAATGGCCGCTCATCTACACGGTATAATGGCTCCTCATCTACACGGTATAATGGCCGCTCATCTACACAGTATAATGGCCGCTCATCTACACGGTATAATGGCTCCTCATCTACACGGTATAATGGCCCCTCATCTACACGGTATAATGGCTCCTCATCTACACAGTATAATGGCCCCTCATCTACACGGTATAATGGCCGCTCATCTACACAGTATAATGGCCGCTCATCTACACGGTATAATGGCTCCTCATCTACACGGTATAATGGCCGCTCATCTACACGGTATAATGGCCGCTCATCTACACGGTATAATGGCTCCTCATCTACACGGTATAATGGCCCCCTCATTACACCCAATGAGTATAATGTTTTCATCAGTGTCCACAAACACAATATAATGGCCTCCATATTGCACCCACAGACAGTATAATGCCAACAAAAGCATAGTGCCCCCTCAGTGCCTCCTTACAGTATAATACCCCCCTCATTGCCCCCACACACAGTATAATAGCCATGTGCCATACTCAGATGGGCCCAATGAGACAGGAGGGGCTCACAGTGTGATTGACCTGAGCCGGGATCAGAGTACAGGTAGATGGGCAGATATGGATGGTGCAGCGGTGTCTGTGCCAGGTGACCCTGTGTAGAAATGTATGTAGAGGGGACACATTACTACACATGTCCGGTGTGCTCACTCACAGGGGCCCCCTGTCCCCTTCCCACAATCCCTCGCTCTGGCCTCTGGCCCGTTCTTCATACCACTGACCTTACGCTTGTTCTGTTTCCTAATATTGAGATAAGCAGCAGATTTGCTGACAGCACAAGATATTAATGATTAATTCCCAGGGAGCAGAATGCCGAACCCTCAGAGCTGACAATCCACTCGCCAGGTAATGGCTGCCCCAGGACATATCATCATATGAGGAGGGGTCCGCACCCAAACATAAGGCCGGGGACTAGTTACAGCTCCAGTATAGACAATAAACAGCTTGGACTCCACTGATAGACGTCACCTCTCCTACACTAAGAAACGCAATCAAGAGAGACAGTGTACATTGTAACAAACTGCAGCTGTGAGACGTACAAGATGGAATAGGAGGACAAATCACAAATCAAATCAAATCAAACAAGCTTTATTGGAAAGTCCGAATAGATATTTGGCATTGCCAATGCAAGTAAAGTGTGTGTGTGTGTGTGTGTGTGTGGGGGGGGGTTGTAGTTGGATTTGGGTGGGTGAGCGGTGGGTATGGGGGGGGGTAGGGGGGGTGGTTTGGGGTATAACAGTCCATGGAGTCTCAATCACTATCACCAAAAGATGTGCATAATAATACTGCCATCTACTGTCCAAAGAAACTCCCAGGTAATACCGGCTGTACATATATAAGTACCGTAGTTTTCGGACTATAAGACGCACTGGACTATAAGACGCACCTTATAGTCCAGTGCGTCCAGAGGAAAATAGGGAAAAAAATTTTGAAGCAAAAACTGGTAAAATATTTAATATATGGGAGTTGTAGTTTTGCACATTGACAGGTGACCCTGCAGCTGTACGGGGATGCATAGAGTGGTTGTTTTTTTGCGGGGCCAGCTGTACTTTTTAGTTATACCATTTTGGGGGATATCTATTGCTTAGATCACCTTTTATTGAAAAAAAAAACCCGGTGGTTTATTATATATGATTTTCTACTTTTATATATATATTCTAGGGACAGGAGGTGATTTAGAACTTTTATTTATTTCATATTTTTATTATATATTTTTAAAGCTTTTTTTTTTTTTTAAACTATTTTATTCCCCCCCCGGGGCTTGAGCCTGCGGTCACTTGATTGCAAGTCCCATAGACGGCAATACAACTGTATTGCCGTCTATGGGACATTCTGTCTATTAGTATTAGGGCTGGTCATAGAGACCAGCCGCAATACTAATACAGCAGTGACAGGCCGGGGAGCCTCATTAGGCTCCCGGATGTCACCCGAACAGATATCGCCACGCAGGAGCCGGCCTGCAACTTCACAGGTACGGGGCCGGTGGGGACCGGCCCCGGGGGAGAAGGGGCCACGGATACTGACCCAGCATCCGCTGTACTAGAGAGGCGGATGCCGGGGAGGGATAGACGCCAGGGCCTGAGACATCGCTACGATCCTCTGCCCTGCATGAAGCCAGCGGCGGGGGGACGGAGGAGCTGCTGCTGGCTTCATGCAGGGCAGAGGAGCACAGCGATGTCTCAGGCCCCGGCACCTGTAATGGCGTCTATCACTTGCCGGCTTCCGCCTCTCTATTACAGCGGATGCCAGGCGCCACATTCGGCCTATAAGACGCACCCTTCTTTTCCCCCCAATATAGTGCGTCTTATAGTCCAAAAAATACGGTATATACAGTATATACCCAGGTTATACCGGCTGTACATATATAATTATATACAGTATATACCCAGGTTATACCGGCTGTACATATATAATTATATACAGTATATACCCAGGTTATACCGGCTGTACATATATAATTATATACAGTATATACCCAGGTTATACCGGCTGTACATATATAATTATATACAGTATATACCCAGGTTATACCGGCTGTACATATATAATTATATACAGTATATACCCAGGTTATACCGGCTGTACATATATAATTATATACAGTATATACCCAGGTTATACCGGCTGTACATATATAATTATATACAGTATATACCCAGGTTATACCGGCTGTACATATATAATTATATACAGTATATACCCATGTTATACCGGCTGTACATATAATTATATACAGTATATACCCAGGTTATACCGGCTGTACATATATAATTATATACAGTATATACCCAGGTTATACCAGCTATACATATATATTATATACAGTATATACCCAGGTTATACCAGCTGTACATATAGAATTATATACACGAGATACCCAGGTTATACCGGCTGTACATATAGAATTATATACAGTATATACCCAGGTTATACCGGCTGTACATATATAATTATATGCAGTATATACCCAGGTTATACCAGCTGTACATATAGAATTATATACAGTATATACCCAGGTTATACCGGCTGTACATATAGAATTATATACAGTATATACCCAGGTTATACCGGCTGTACATATATAATTATATACAGTATATACCCAGGTTATATCGGCTGTACATATATCTCCCCGATCCTTCTCTATGGCAGTGAGGTTTGGGGCCCAGCCACCTACCCAGACCAGTCAAGGTGGGATTCCAGCCCAACAGAGAACTTCCACCTGGAGTTCTGCAAATACCTGCTCCATGTCCATCGCAACACCACCAACATGGCCTGCAGGGCAGAGCTAGGCAGACTCCCCCTATGGCTCACCATACAGAAGAGGGCGCTAGCTTTCCAGGCACACATCCAGGGGAGCGACTCCTACCACCACCAAGCATGGCTAAGCCACCGGAGCAAACCAGACACTCACCAACCAAACAGCAGCCAACCACCAAACCAAAAACACCAACAGATGATAACCAAGGCCGAAATAAAGGCGAAATAAAGCCAGGAGGACTATAGTAGAGGTGCACAGCTGGGAGGACTATAATAGAGGTGCACCGCCGGGAGGACTATAGTAGAGGTGCACAGCCGGGAGGACTATAATAGAGGTGCACCGCCGGGAGGACTATAGTAGAGGTGCACCGCCGGGAGGACTATAATAGAGGTGCACCGCCGGGAGGACTATAGTAGAGGTGCACAGTAAGGAGGGCTATAGTAGAGGTGCACAGCCGGGAGGACTATAATAGAGGTGCACCGCCGGGAGGACTATAGTAGAGGTGCACCGCCGGGAGGACTATAGTAGAGGTGCACAGTCGGGAGGACTATAGTAGAGGTGCACAGTCGGGAGGACTATAGTAGAGGTGCACAGTCGGGAGGACTATAGTAGAGGTGCACAGCCGGGAGGACTATAATAGAGGTGCACCGCCGGGAGGACTATAGTAGAGGTGCACAGTAAGGAGGGCTATAGTAGAGGTGCACAGCCGGGAGGACTATAATAGAGGTGCACAGCTGGGAGGACTATAATAGAGGTGCACCGCCGGGAGGACTATAGTAGAGGTGCACAGCTGGGAGGACTATAGTAGAGGTGCACAGTCAGGAGGACTATAGTAGAGGTGCACCGCCGGGAGGACTATAGTAGAGGTGCACAGCCAGGAGGACTATAGTAGAGGTGCACAGCCGGGAGGACTATAATAGAGGTGCACCGCCGGGAGGACTATAGTAGAGGTGCACAGTCAGGAGGACTATAGTAGAGGTGCACAGTAAGGAGGGCTATAGTAGAGGTGCACAGCCGGGAGGACTATAATAGAGGTGCACAGCTGGGAGGACTATAATAGAGGTGCACCGCCGGGAGGACTATAGTAGAGGTGCACAGCCGGGAGGACTATAATAGAGGTGCACCGCCGGGAGGACTATAGTAGAGGTGCACCGCCGGGAGGACTATAGTAGAGGTGCACAGTCGGGAGGACTATAGTAGAGGTGCACAGTCGGGAGGACTATAGTAGAGGTGCACAGCCGGGAGGACTATAATAGAGGTGCACCGCCGGGAGGACTATAGTAGAGGTGCACAGTAAGGAGGGCTATAGTAGAGGTGCACAGCCGGGAGGACTATAATAGAGGTGCACAGCTGGGAGGACTATAATAGAGGTGCACCGCCGGGAGGACTATAGTAGAGGTGCACAGCTGGGAGGACTATAGTAGAGGTGCACAGTCAGGAGGACTATAGTAGAGGTGCACCGCCGGGAGGACTATAGTAGAGGTGCACAGCCAGGAGGACTATAGTAGAGGTGCACAGCCGGGAGGACTATAATAGAGGTGCACCACCGGGAGGACTATAGTAGAGGTGCACAGTCGGGAGGACTATAGTAGAGGTGCACAGTAAGGAGGGCTATAGTAGAGGTGCACAGCCGGGAGGACTATAATAGAGGTGCACAGCTGGGAGGACTATAATAGAGGTGCACCGCCGGGAGGACTATAGTAGAGGTGCACAGTCAGGAGGACTATAGTAGAGGTGCACAGACGGGAGGACTATAATAGAGCTGCACCGCCGGGAGGACTATAGTAGAGGTGCACAGCCGGGAGGACTATAATAGAGGTGCACAGTAAGGAGGGCTATAGTAGAGGTGCACAGCCGGGAGGACTATAATAGAGGTGCACAGTCAGGAGGACTATAGTAGAGGTGCACAGCCGGGAGGACTATAGTAGAGGTGCACAGCCAGGAGGACTATAGTAGAGGTGCACAGTCAGGAGGACTATAGTAGAGGTGCACAGTAAGGAGGGCTATAGTAGAGGTGCACAGTCGGGAGGACTATAGTAGAGGTGCACAGCCGGGAGGACTATAATAGAGGTGCACCGCCGAGAGGACTATAGTAGAGGTGCACAGTCGGGAGGACTATAGTAGAGGTGCACAGTAAGGAGGGCTATAGTAGAGGTGCACAGTAAGGAGGGCTATAGTAGAGGTGCACAGCCAGGAGGACTATAGTAGAGGTGCACAGCCGGGAGGACTATAATAGAGGTGCACCGCCGGGAGGACTATAGTAGAGGTGCACAGTCAGGAGGACTATAGTAGAGGTGCACAGTAAGGAGGGCTATAGTAGAGGTGCACAGCCGGGAGGACTATAATAGAGGTGCACAGCTGGGAGGACTATAATAGAGGTGCACCGCCGGGAGGACTATAGTAGAGGTGCACAGTCAGGAGGACTATAGTAGAGGTGCACAGACGGGAGGACTATAATAGAGCTGCACCGCCGGGAGGACTATAGTAGAGGTGCACAGCCGGGAGGACTATAATAGAGGTGCACAGTAAGGAGGGCTATAGTAGAGGTGCACAGCCGGGAGGACTATAATAGAGGTGCACAGTCAGGAGGACTATAGTAGAGGTGCACAGCCGGGAGGACTATAGTAGAGGTGCACAGCCAGGAGGACTATAGTAGAGGTGCACAGTCAGGAGGACTATAGTAGAGGTGCACAGTAAGGAGGGCTATAGTAGAGGTGCACAGTCGGGAGGACTATAGTAGAGGTGCACAGCCGGGAGGACTATAATAGAGGTGCACCGCCGAGAGGACTATAGTAGAGGTGCACAGTCGGGAGGACTATAGTAGAGGTGCACAGTCGGGAGGACTATAGTAGAGGTGCACAGTAAGGAGGGCTATAGTAGAGGTGCACAGTAAGGAGGGCTATAGTAGAGGTGCACAGTCGGGAGGACTATAGTAGAGGTGCACAGCCGGGAGGACTATAATAGAGGTGCACAGTCAGGAGGACTATAGTAGAGGTGCACAGCCAGGAGGACTATAATAGAGGTGCACCGCCGGGAGGACTATAGTAGAGGTGCACAGCCGGGAGGACTATAATAGAGGTGCACCGCCGGGAGGACTATAGTAGAGGTGCACAGTCAGGAGGACTATAGTAGAGGTGCACAGTAAGGAGGGCTATAGTAGAGGTGCACAGCCGGGAGGACTATAATAGAGGTGCACAGCTGGGAGGACTATAGTAGAGGTGCACAGTCGGGAGGACTATAGTAGAGGTGCACAGTCGGGAGGACTATAATAGAGGTGCACCGCCGGGAGGACTATAATAGAGGTGCACCGCCGGGAGGACTATAGTAGAGGTGCACAGTAAGGAGGGCTATAGTAGAGGTGCACAGCCGGGAGGACTATAATAGAGGTGCACAGCTGGGAGGACTATAATAGAGGTGCACCGCCGGGAGGACTATAGTAGAGGTGCACAGCTGGGAGGACTATAGTAGAGGTGCACAGTCAGGAGGACTATAGTAGAGGTGCACCGCCGGGAGGACTATAGTAGAGGTGCACAGCCAGGAGGACTATAGTAGAGGTGCACAGCCGGGAGGACTATAATAGAGGTGCACAGTCAGGAGGACTATAGTAGAGGTGCACAGTAAGGAGGGCTATAGTAGAGGTGCACAGCCGGGAGGACTATAATAGAGGTGCACCGCCGGGAGGACTATAATAGAGGTGCACAGCCGGGAGGACTATAGTAGAGGTGCACAGTCAGGAGGACTATAGTAGAGGTGCACCGCCGGGAGGACTATAGTAGAGGTGCACAGCCAGGAGGACTATAGTAGAGGTGCACAGCCGGGAGGACTATAATAGAGGTGCACAGTCAGGAGGACTATAGTAGAGGTGCACCGCCGGGAGGACTATAGTAGAGGTGCACAGTCAGGAGGACTATAGTAGAGGTGCACAGTAAGGAGGGCTATAGTAGAGGTGCACAGCCGGGAGGACTATAATAGAGGTGCACCGCCGGGAGGACTATAGTAGAGGTGCACAGTCAGGAGGACTATAGTAGAGGTGCACAGACGGGAGGACTATAATAGAGCTGCACCGCCGGGAGGACTATAGTAGAGGTGCACAGCCGGGAGGACTATAATAGAGGTGCACAGTAAGGAGGGCTATAGTAGAGGTGCACAGCCGGGAGGACTATAATAGAGGTGCACAGTCAGGAGGACTATAGTAGAGGTGCACAGCCGGGAGGACTATAGTAGAGGTGCACAGCCAGGAGGACTATAGTAGAGGTGCACAGTCAGGAGGACTATAGTAGAGGTGCACAGTAAGGAGGGCTATAGTAGAGGTGCACAGTAAGGAGGGCTATAGTAGAGGTGCACAGTCGGGAGGACTATAGTAGAGGTGCACAGCCGGGAGGACTATAATAGAGGTGCACCGCCGGGAGGACTATAGTAGAGGTGCACAGTCGGGAGGACTATAGTAGAGGTGCACAGTAAGGAGGACTATAATAGAGGTGCACCGCCGGGAGGACTATAGTAGAGGTGCACAGTCAGGAGGACTATAGTAGAGGTGCACCGCCGGGAGGACTATAGTAGAGGTGCACAGTCAGGAGGACTATAGTAGAGGTGCACAGTCAGGAGGACTATAGTAGAGGTGCACAGCCGGGAGGACTATAGTAGAGGTGCACAGCCGGGAGGACTATAGTAGAGGTGCACAGCCGGGAGGACTATAGTGAGGTGCACAGTCAGGAGGACTATAGTAGAGGTGCACAGCCAGGAGGACTATAATAGAGGTGCACCGCCGGGAGGACTATAGTAGAGGTGCACAGTCAGGAGGACTATAGTAGAGGTGCACCGCCGGGAGGACTATAGTAGAGGTGCACAGTCAGGAGGACTATAGTAGAGGTGCACAGTCAGGAGGACTATAGTAGAGGTGCACAGCCGGGAGGACTATAGTAGAGGTGCACAGCCGGGAGGACTATAGTAGAGGTGCACAGTCAGGAGGGCTATAGTAGAGGTGCACAGTCAGGAGGACTATAGTAGAGGTGCACAGCCGGGAGGACTATAGTGAGGTGCACAGTCAGGAGGACTATAGTAGAGGTGCACAGCCAGGAGGACTATAGTAGAGGTGCACAGCCGGGTGGACTATAGTGAGGTGCACAGTAAGGAGGGCTATAGTAGAGGTGCACAGCCGGGAGGACTATAATAGAGGTGCACAGCCGGGAGGACTATAGTAGAGGTGCACAGCCGGGAGGACTATAGTAGAGGTGCACAGCCGGGAGGACTATAGTGAGGTGCACAGTAAGGAGGGCTATAGTAGAGGTGCACAGTAAGGGCTAGTTCACACGTGAACTGCCCGCGCGGGTTTTGACACAGAGAGAGACGCGGCGAGCCGCGTCTCTCTCTTGTCAAAACCCGCCCGCCGCGACCATCGCTGTCGCGGCTTAACCCTCTGCTGTCGGCTCAAATGAATGAGCCGACATAGGAGGGAGCTGCGGGGGGCGGAAGCCGCGCGACTGAGACAGCGCGGCTTCCGCCTGAAGAAAGGACATGTCCTTTCTTTTCTCCGCTAGCGGCAGCCCGCCGCTAGCGGAGAACAGAAGCCCGGCGGTCTCCATAGACCCCCATTATAAGGGGAGGTTTTGGACGCGAAATCCGCTGTCAAAAACCTCCCCTATTACTCACGTGTGAACTAGCCCTAAGGAGGGCTATAGTAGAGGTGCACAGTAAGGAGGACTATAATAGAGGTGCACCGCCGGGAGGACTATAGTAGAGGTGCACAGCCAGGAGGACTATAGTAGAGGTGCACAGCCAGGAGGACTATAGTAGAGGTGCACAGCCAGGAGGACTATAGTAGAGGTGCACAGTAAGGAGGACTATAATAGAGGTGCACCGCCGGGAGGACTATAGTAGAGGTGCACAGCCAGGAGGACTATAGTAGAGGTGCACAGCCGGGAGGACTATAGTAGAGGTGCACAGCCGGGAGGACTATAGTAGAGGTGCACAGCCGGGAGGACTATAGTAGAGGTGCACAGCCAGGAGGACTATAGTAGAGGTGCACAGCCGCGATGACTATAGTAGAGGTGCACAGCCAGGAGGACTATAGTAGAGGTGCACAGCCGGGAGGACTATAATAGAGGTGCACCGCCGGGAGGACTATAGTGAGGTGCACAGTAAGGAGGGCTATAGTAGAGGTGCACAGCCGGGAGGACTATAATAGAGGTGCACCGCCGGGAGGACTATAGTAGAGGTGCACAGCCGGGAGGACTATAGTAGAGGTGCACAGTCAGGAAGACTATAGTAGAGGTGCACAGCCAGGAGGACTATAGTAGAGGTGCACAGTCAGGAGGGCTATAGTAGAGGTGCACAGTCAGGAGGACTATAGTAGAGGTGCACAGTCAGGAGGGCTATAGTAGAGGTGCACAGTCAGGAGGACTATAGTAGAGGTGCACAGCCAGGAGGACTATAGTAGAGGTGCACAGTCAGGAGGACTATAGTAGAGGTGCACCGCCGGGAGGACTATAGTAGAGGTGCACAGTCAGGAGGACTATAGTAGAGGTGCACAGTCAGGAGGACTATAGTAGAGGTGCACAGCTGGGAGGACTATAATAGAGGTGCACCGTCGGGAGGACTATAATAGAGGTGCACAGCCGGGAGGACTATAGTAGAGGTGCACAGCCGGGAGGACTATAGTAGAGGTGCACAGTCAGGAGGACTATAGTAGAGGTGCACCGCCGGGAGGACTATAGTGAGGTGCACAGTCAGGAGGACTATAGTAGAGGTGCACAGCCAGGAGGACTATAGTAGAGGTGCACAGTCAGGAGGACTATAGTAGAGGTGCACAGCCAGGAGGACTATAGTAGAGGTGCACAGCCGGGAGGACTATAGTAGAGGTGCACAGTCAGGAGGGCTATAGTAGAGGTGCACAGTCAGGAGGACTATAGTAGAGGTGCACAGTCAGGAGGACTATAGTAGAGGTGCACAGTCAGGAGGACTATAGTAGAGGTGCACAGTCAGGAGGACTATAGTAGAGGTGCACAGTCAGGAGGACTATAATAGAGGTGCACAGCCAGGAGGACTATAATAGAGGTGCACAGTCAGGAGGACTATAGTAGAGGTGCACAGTCAGGAGGACTATAGTAGAGGTGCACAGTCAGGAGGACTATAGTAGAGGTGCACAGCCAGGAGGACTATAGTAGAGGTGCACAGCCGGGAGGACTATAGTAGAGGTGCACAGTCAGGAGGGCTATAGTAGAGGTGCACAGTCAGGAGGACTATAGTAGAGGTGCACAGTCAGGAGGACTATAGTAGAGGTGCACAGTCAGGAGGACTATAGTAGAGGTGCACAGTCAGGAGGACTATAATAGAGGTGCACAGCCAGGAGGACTATAATAGAGGTGCACAGCCAGGAGGACTATAATAGAGGTGCACAGTCAGGAGGACTATAGTAGAGGTGCACAGCCAGGAGGACTATAATAGAGGTGCACAGTCAGGAGGACTATAGTAGAGGTGCACAGCCAGGAGGACTATAATAGAGGTGCACATCACTCCCCAGCTATAGAGTGTTAGGGACCTTTCAGAGTGATGCGACTTATGGGGACCTGCTGAGTTGCACCATTAAAGCTCCCCTGGACTGGGGGCCTTGTGTCAGATTCACGAGCACTAGAGCCCTAAAGCTTCTCATTGTAGTCAGGCTAATTGCGCATTCACACCTGGTGCATTTCCTCCGTGTGGCCACAATGGGGCAGTGTTTGCACAATTTTCTATCAGTCTGTCTTTGTAGAATGGGAGGAAATCCAGGCAAACACAGGGAGAACAAACAGACTCCTTGCAGATGTTGTTCCTGGCAGGATTCAAACCCAGGACTTCAGCACTACAAGGCTACAGTGCTAACCACTGAGCCACCCTGTTAGTGCTTGCTGTGATATATATTCGGTTAGTGCTCGCTGTGATATATATTCGGTTAGTGCTCGCTGTGATATATATTCGGTTACTGCTCGCTGTGATATATATTCGGTTAGTGCTCGCTGTGATGTACATTCGGTTGGCACTCGCTGTGATATATATCTGGTTAGTGCTCGCTGTGATATATATTCGGTTAGTGCTTGCTGTGATATTTATTCGGTTAGTGCTCGCTGTGATATATATTCGGTTAGTGCTCGCTGTGATATATATTCGGTTAGTGCTCGCTGTGATATATATTCGGTTAGTGCTCGCTGTGATATATATTCGGTTAGTGCTCGCTGTGATATATATTCGGTTACTGCTCGCTGTGATATATATTCGGTTAGTGCTCGCTGTGATGTACATTCGGTTGGCACTCGCTGTGATATATATCTGGTTAGTGCTCGCTGTGATATATATTCGGTTAGTGCTTGCTGTGATATTTATTCGGTTAGTGCTCGCTGTGATATATATTCGGTTAGTGCTCGCTGTGATATATATTCGGTTAGTGCTCGCTGTGATATATATTCGGTTAGTGCTCGCTGTGATATATATTCGGTTAGTGCTTGCTGTGATATTTATTCGGTTAGTGCTCGCTGTGATATATATTCGGTTAGTGCTCGCTGTGATATATATTCGGTTAGTGCTTGCTGTGATATATATTCGGTTAGTGCTCACTGTGATATATATCCGGTTAGCGCTCGCTGTGATATATATTCGGTTAGTGCTCGCTGTGATATATATTCAGTTAGCAGTTGCTGTGATATATATTCGGTTAGTGCTTGCTGTGATATTTATTCGGTTAGTGCTCGCTGTGATATATATTCGGTTAGTGCTCGCTGTGATATATATTCGGTTAGTGCTCGCTGTGATATATATTCTGTTAGTGCTCGCTGTGATATATATTCAGTTAGCAGTTGCTGTGATATATGTTCAGTTAGTGCTCGCTGTGATATATATTCGGTTAGTGCTCGCTGTGATATATATTCGGTTAGCGCTCGCTGTGATATATATTCGGTTGGCAGTTGCTGTGATATATGTTCAGTTAGTGCTCGCTGTGATATATATTCGGTTAGCAGTTGCTGTGATATATATTCGGTTAGTGCTCGCTGTGATATATATTCGGTTAGTGCTCGCTGTGATATATATTCGGTTAGCACTCACTGTGATATACATTCGGTTAGTGCTCGCTGTGATATATATCCGGTTAGTGCTCGCTGTGATATATATTCGGTTAGTGCTCGCTGTGATATATATTCGGTTAGTGCTCGCTGTGATATATATTCGGTTAGTGCTTGCTGTGATATTTATTCGGTTAGTGCTCGCTGTGTTATACATTCGGTTAGTGCTCGCTGTGATATATATTCGGTTAGTGCTCGCTGTGATATATATTCGGTTAGTGCTCGCTGTGATATATATTCGGTTAGTGCTCGCTGTGATATATATTCGGTTAGTGCTCGCTGTGATATATATTCAGTTAGCAGTTGCTGTGATATATGTTCAGTTAGTGCTCGCTGTGATATATATTCGGTTAGTGCTCGCTGTGATATATATTCGGTTAGTGCTCGCTGTGATATATATTCAGTTAGCAGTTGCTGTGATATATGTTCAGTTAGTGCTCGCTGTGATATATATTCGGTTAGTGCTCGCTGTGATATATATTCGGTTAGTGCTCGCTGTGATATATATTCAGTTAGCAGTTGCTGTGATATATGTTCAGTTAGTGCTCGCTGTGATATATATTCGGTTAGTGCTCGCTGTGATATATATTCGGTTAGTGCTCGCTGTGATATATATTCAGTTAGCAGTTGCTGTGATATATGTTCAGTTAGTGCTCGCTGTGATATATATTCGGTTAGTGCTCGCTGTAATATATATTCGGTTAGTGCTCGCCGTGATATATATTCGGTTAGCACTCGTTGTGATATATATTCAGTTAGTGCTCGCTGTGATATATATTAGGTTAGCGCTCACTGTGATATATATCCGGTTAGTGCTCGCTGTGATATACATTCGGTTGGCACTTGCTGTGATATATATTCGTTTAGTGCTCGCTGTGATATATATTCGGTTAGTGCTCGCTGTGATATATGTTCGGTTAGTGCTCGCTGTGATATATATTCGGTTAGTGCTCGCTGTGATATATATTCAGTTAGTGCTCGCTGTGATATATATTCGGTTAGTGCTCGCTGTGATATATATTCGGTTAGTGCTTGCTGTGATATACATTCGGTTAGTGCTCACTGTGATGTGTATTCGGTTAGTGCTCGCTGTGATATATATCCGGTTAGCGCTCGCTGTGATATATATTCGGTTAGCACTTGCTGTGATATACATTCGGTTAGTGCTCGCTGTGATGTGTATTCGGTTAGTGCTCGCTGTGATATATATCCGGTTAGTGCTCGCTGTGATATATATTCGGTTAGCACTTGCTGTGATATACATTCGGTTAGTGCTCGCTGTGATATATATTCGGTTAGTGCTCGCTGTGATATATGTTCGGTTAGTGCTCGCTGTGATATATATTCGGTTAGTGCTCGCTGTGATATATATTCGGTTAGTGCTCGCTGTGATATATATTCGGTTAGTGCTCGCTGTGATATATATTCGGTTAGCGCTCGCTGTGATATATATTCGGTTAGTGCTCAGTGCTCACTGTGAAATATATTCGGTTAGCACTTGCTTTGATATATATTCGGTTAGTGCTCGCTGTGATATATGTTCGGTTAGTGCTCGCTGTGATATATATTCGGTTAGTGCTCGCTGTGATATATATCCGGTTAGTGCTCGCTGTGATATACATTCGGTTGGCACTCGCTGTGATATATATTCGGTTAGTGCTCGCTGTGATATACATTCGGTTAGTGCTCGCTGTGATATATATTCGGTTATTGCTCGCTGTTATATATATTTGGTTAGCACTTGCTGTGATATACATTCGGTTAGTGCTCGCTGTGATATATATTCGGTTAGCATTTTCTGTGATATATATTTGGTTAGTGCTCGCTGTGATATATATTCGGTTAGTGCTCGCTGTGATATATATTCGGTTAGTGCTCGCTGTGATGTACATTCGGTTGGCACTCGCTGTGATACATCTTCGGTTAGTGCTCGCTGTGATATATATTCGGTTAGTGCTTGCTGTGATATATATTCGGTTAGCACTTGCTGTGATATATATTCGGTTAGTGCTCGCTGTGATATATATTCGGTTAGCACTTGCTGTGATATATATTTGGTTTGTGCTCGCTGTGATATATATTCGGTTAGCACTTGCTGTGATATATATTTGGTTTGTGCTCGCTGTGATATATATTCGGTTAGTGCTCGCTGTGATGTACATTCGGTTGGCACTCGCTGTGATATATATTCGGTTAGCACTTGCTGTGATATATATTCGGTTAGTGCTCGCTGTGATATATATTCGGTTAGCGCTCGCTGTGTTACACTATATTAGTACGTTCGGTTAGCTCTCGCTGTGTTACACTGTATTAGTATGTTCAGGCCGCTGATAGGCCAGTATTACCGCTACTGGCGTCAGGGGCCCGGCCAAATTGAAAAATGGGGGGGGGGGCCCGGTTTTGGCCGGCCCCCTGGTGCCCGCAGCAGCAATTGTGCCCTGGGTCGGCGTCACTGTAGTATAGTCTTGCCTGTCCCGATTTCATCTCATCAGCGTCCATCGGACGCCGATGAGCTGAATACACAGGCGATTAAAGCAGGAGCTCAGCTCAGCTCCTGCTTTAATGCTGCGCCCAGCTTCGGCGTGTGTAGGCGCGATGTGATGACGTCACATCGCGCTTACACCTGTCAGTGGAGTGAGAGAAGCGTCAGAGAGAGGAGCGGCGAGGGAGCGATGAAGGAAGGGTGAGTGTAAATAAGTGTTTGTTTTGTGTTTAACATAATGAAGGGGGCCCATGAAACTGGGGGGGAAATGAAGGGGAGGGGGGGAACGGCATGACACTGTGGAAGATGAAGGGGATGGGGAGAGAATGGCATGACACTGGGGCAGATGAAGGGGGGGGATGACATTACACTGGGGCAGATGAGGGGGGGAGAATTGCATTACACTGGGGCAGATGAAGGGGGGAGAATGGCATTACACTGGGGTAGATGAAGTGGGAGAATGGCATGACACTGGGGCAGATGAAGGGGGTGGGGAGAGAATGGCATGGACACTGGGGCAGATGAAGGGGGGGAATGGCATGACACTGGGGCAGATGAAGGGGGGAATGACATGACACTGGGGCAGATGAAGGGGGTGGGGAGAGAATGGCATGGACACTGGGGCAGATGAAGGGGGTGGGGAGAGAATGGCATGGACACTGGGGCAGATGAAGGGGGGGAATGGCATGACACTGGGGCAGATGAAGGGGGGAATGACATGACACTGGGGCAGATGAAGGGGGGAACGACATGACACTGGGGCAGATGAGGGGGGGAACGGCATGACACTGGGGACAGAGATGGAGGGGACATGAAACTGGGGGCAGAGGAAGGGTGTATATGAAACTGGGGGAGAGATGGAGGGGAGGCATATAATTTACAGGTGACTGTAGGAGGATTATACTGTGTGGGAGCACATGGAAATGAATGAGAATGGGTGGAGTCAACAGAAAAGTGGGCGGAGCTAAATTTGTTGCGGCGCGCAGAGGCGGCCCTGAGTATGT
The DNA here is from genome assembly GCF_031893055.1 of Leptodactylus fuscus. Classification (NCBI taxonomy): domain Eukaryota; kingdom Metazoa; phylum Chordata; class Amphibia; order Anura; family Leptodactylidae; genus Leptodactylus; species Leptodactylus fuscus. The sequence goes on along the minus strand of NC_134273.1, from coordinate 91,040,050 downwards.
TCGGTTAGCGCTCGCTGTGTTACACTGTATTAGTACGTTCGGTTAGCGCTCGCTGTGTTACACTGTATTAGTATGTTCGGTTAGCGCTCGCTGTGTTACACTGTATTAGTAGGTTCGGTTAGCGCTCGCTGTGTTACACTGTATTAGTACGTTCGGTTAGCGCTCGCTGTGTTACACTGTATTAGTACGTTCGGTTAGCGCTCGCTGTGTTACACTGTATTAGTACGTTCGGTTAGCGCTCGCTGTGTTACACTGTATTAGTACGTTCGGTTAGCGCTCGGTGTGTTACACTGTATTAGTACGTTCGGTTAGCGCTCGCTGTGTTACACTGTATTAGTACGTTCGGTTAGCGCTCGCTGTGTTACACTGTATTAGTATGTTCGGTTAGCGCTCGCTGTGTTACACTGTATTAGTATGTTCGGTTAGCGCTCGCTGTGTTACACTGTATTAGTACGTTCGGTTAGCGCTCGCTGTGTTACACTGTATTAGTATGTTCGGTTAGCGCTCGCTGTGTTACACTGTATTAGTATGTTCGGTTAGCGCTCGCTGTGTTACACTGTATTAGTACGTTCGGTTAGCGCTCGCTGTGTTACACTGTATTAATACGTTCGGTTAGCGCTCGCTGTGTTACACTGTATTAGTACGTTCGGTTAGCGCTCGCTGTGTTACACTGTATTAGTACGTTCGGTTAGCGCTCGCTGTGTTACACTGTATTAGTACGTTCGGTTAGCGCTCGCTGTGTTACACTGTATTAGTACGTTCGGTTAGCGCTCGCTGTGTTACACTGTATTAGTATGTTCGGTTAGCGCTCGCTGTGTTACACTGTATTAGTACGTTCGGTTAGCGCTCGGTGTGTTACACTGTATTAGTACGTTCGGTTAGCGCTCGCTGTGTTACACTGTATTAGTATGTTCGGTTAGCGCTCGCTGTGTTACACTGTATTAGTACGTTCGGTTAGCGCTCGCTGTGTTACACTGTATTAGTACGTTCGGTTAGCGCTCGCTGTGTTACACTGTATTAGTACGTTCGGTTAGCGCTCGCTGTGTTACACTGTATTAGTACGTTCGGTTAGCGCTCGCTGTGTTACACTGTATTAGTACGTTCGGTTAGCGCTCGCTGTGTTACACTGTATTAGTACGTTCGGTTAGCGCTCGCTGTGTTACACTGTATTAGTACGTTCGGTTAGCGCTCGCTGTGTTACACTGTATTAGTACGTTCGGTTAGCGCTCGCTGTGTTACACTGTATTAGTACGTTCGGTTAGCGCTCGCTGTGTTACACTGTATTAGTACGTTCGGTTAGCGCTCGCTGTGTTACACTGTATTAGTATGTTCGGTTAGCGCTCGCTGTGTTACACTGTATTAGTACGTTCGGTTAGCGCTCGCTGTGTTACACTGTATTAGTACGTTCGGTTAGCGCTCGCTGTGTTACACTGTATTAGTACGTTCGGTTAGCGCTCGCTGTGTTACACTGTATTAGTACGTTCGGTTAGCGCTCGCTGTGTTACACTGTATTAGTACGTTCGGTTAGCGCTCGCTGTGTTACACTGTATTAGTACGTTCGGTTAGCGCTCGCTGTGTTACACTGTATTAGTATGTTCGGTTAGCGCTCGCTGTGTTACACTGTATTAGTACGTTCGGTTAGCGCTCGCTGTGTTACACTGTATTAGTACGTTCGGTTAGCGCTCGCTGTGTTACACTGTATTAGTACGTTCGGTTAGCGCTCGCTGTGTTACACTGTATTAGTATGTTCGGTTAGCGCTCGCTGTGTTACACTGTATTAGTATGTTCGGTTAGCGCTCGCTGTGTTACACTGTATTAGTATGTTCGGTTAGCGCTCGCTGTGTTACACTGTATTAGTACGTTCGGTTAGCGCTCGCTGTGTTACACTGTATTAGTACGTTCGGTTAGCGCTCGCTGTGTTACACTGTATTAGTACGTTCGGTTAGCGCTCGCTGTGTTACACTGTATTAGTACGTTCGGTTAGCGCTCGCTGTGTTACACTGTATTAGTACGTTCGGTTAGCGCTCGCTGTGTTACACTGTATTAGTATGTTCGGTTAGCGCTCGCTGTGTTACACTGTATTAGTACGTTCGGTTAGCGCTCGCTGTGTTACACTGTATTAGTATGTTTGGTTAGCGCTCGCTGTGTTACACTGTATTAGTATGTTCGGTTAGCGCTCGCTGTGTTACACTGTATTAGTACGTTCGGTTAGCGCTCGCTGTGTTACACTGTATTAGTATGTTCGGTTAGCGCTCGCTGTGTTACACTGTATTAGTACGTTCGGTTAGCGCTCGCTGTGTTACACTGTATTAGTACGTTCGGTTAGCGCTCGCTGTGTTACACTGTATTAGTATGTTCGGTTAGCGCTTGCTGTGTTACACTGTATTAGTACGTTCGGTTAGCGCTCGCTGTGTTACACTGTATTAGTACGTTCGGTTAGCGCTCGCTGTGTTACACTGTATTAGTACGTTCGGTTAGCGCTCGCTGTGTTACACTGTATTAGTATGTTCGGTTAGCGCTCGCTGTGTTACACTGTATTAGTATGTTCGGTTAGCGCTCGCTGTGTTACACTGTATTAGTACGTTCGGTTAGCGCTCGCTGTGTTACACTGTATTAGTACGTATATGGGATTGTGAGGAGTGATGACCTGGCAACTGATCCTGACAACTGAAGTGTCCTCAGTGGTAACTTCTGATATAGTTTATGATTTGTTGTACGAAGTAAGTGAACCCTGTGGATATGAAGCAGCGACATTCTGGGCCTGACTACGGTGACCATAATGTAGGGTCAGATAGAGCAGGGCGGATGCCGGGGGGAGGGGAGGAGCGATTGGAGTATAATGGCTTTGTTACCCTTGTCTAGTTTATCATAATGTACATAAGGGGCCCATTGTATCTGTGACACTCCGGGGCCACACATGGGCCGCCCTGTATGTAATCATTTATGTTATTAGATATGTTCATAGACTCACATATCATCTGGTCAGAGCAATCACATGATCAGATAGAAGGATCGTATCGAGTGATCTCATCATGACATCGATTAACCCCTGAAATGCTTGTCCCTGCCTGTAGGGGGCGGCAGTGCGCAGCTCCTAACAGATGAGCCCATGTATTCAAACTTACACAAAGCTGCTGCTTTCCATGTGTGAAGGGGATTTGTATAATCTTCTGTCAATAATAAACCTGCAGGCAGGAAATAAGTGGCGTTCACCCTGCAGAGGGCGGCGCGGGACGAGGGGGGGTGAGGGCTCGCCAGGCGCTCTGCTGCCACTATGTAGATACTGGGGCTTCAGGATGGAAACAGGTTTGCATGACAGGTGGTTGGGGGGCGGGAGCAGCGCAGACAGGTGAGGGCGGCAACGTGATCCGCGAAACGGGAGAAAGCCAATGAATCAGACACGAAATATCAGTCATTGAATAAGAGAAGGTCATACAATCTAATATAGTACAGCCTGATACATTGTAACCAGTGTAATATCCTATAGTACAGCCTGATACATTGTAACTATAGTGTAATATCCTATAGTACAGCCTGATACATTGTAACCAGTGTAATATCCTATAGTACAGCCTGATACATTGTAACTATAGTGTAATATCCTATAGTACAGCCTGATACATTGTAACCAGACCTCAGTACTGGGTGGTGTCATATACACTCACCGGCCACTTTATTAGGTCCACCATGCTAGTAACGGGTTGGACCCCCTTTTGCCTTCAGAACTGCCTCCATTCTTCGTGGCATAGATACAACAAGGTGCTGGAAGCATTCCTCAGAGATTTTGCTCCATATTGACATGATGGCATCACACAGTTGCAGTCGCAGATTTGTCGGCTGCACATCCATGATGCGAATCTCCCGTTCCACCACATCCCAAAGATGCTCCTCTATTGGATTGAGATCTGGTGACTGTGGAGGCCATTGGAGTACAGTGAACTCATTGTCATGTTCAAGAAACCAGTCTGAGATGATTCCAGCTTTATGACATGGCATTGCATTATCCTGCTGAAAGTAGCCATCAGATGTTGGGTACATTGTGGTCAGAAAGGGATGGACATGGTCAGCAACAATACTCAGGTAGGCTTTGGCGTTGTAACGATGCTCAATTGGTACCAAGGGGCCCAAAGAGTGCCAAGAAAATATTCCCCACACCATGACACCACCACCACCAGCCTGAACCGTTACCGATACAAGGCAGGATGGATCCATGCTTTCATGTTGTTGACGCCAAATTCTGACCCTACCATCCGAATGTCGCAGCAGAAATCGAGACTCATCAGACCAGGCAACGTTTTTCCAATCTTCAATTGTCCAATTTCGATGAGCTTGTGCAAATTGTAGCCTCAGTTTCCTGTTCTTAGCTGAAAGGAGTGGCCCCCGGTGTGGTCTTCTGCTGCTGTAGCCCATCTGTAGCCTCAAAGCTGGACGTACTGTGCGGCGTTCAGAGATGCTCTTCTGGCTACCTTGGGTGTAACGGGTGGCTATTTGAGTCACTGTTGCCTTTCTATCAGCTGGAACCAGTCTGGCCATTCTCCTCTGACCTCTGGCATCAACAACGCATTTCCGCCCCCCACAGAACTGCCGCTCACTGGATGTTTTTTCTTTTTCGGACCATTCTCTGTAAACCCTAGAGATGGTTGTGCGTGAAAATCCCAGTAGATCAGCAGTTTCTGAAATACTCAGACCAGCCCTTCTGGCACCAACAACCATGCCACGTTCAAAGGCACTCAAATCACCTTTCTTCCCCCCCATACTGATGCTCGGTTTGAACTGCAGGAGATTGTCTTGACCATGTCTACATGCCGAAATGCACTGAGTTGCCGCCATGTGATTGGCTGATTAGAAATTAAGTGTTAACCAGTTGGACAGGTGTACCTAATAAAGTGGCCGGTGAGTGTAGACCTCGGTACTGGGCGCTGCCATGTAGACCTCGGTACTGGGCGCTGTCATGTAGACCTCGGTACTGGGCGCTGCCATGTAGACCTCGGTACTGGGCGGTGTCATGTAGACCTCGGTACTGGGCGCTGTCATGTAGACCTCGGTATTGGGCGCTGCCATGTAGACCTCGGTACTGGGCGCTGCCATGTAGACCTCGGTACTGGGCGCTGTCATGTAGACCTCGGTACTGGGCGGTGTCATGTAGACCTCGGTACTGGGCGCTGCCATGTAGACCTCGGTACTGGGCGCTGCCATGTAGACCTCGGTACTGGGCGCTGCCATGTAGACCTCGGTACTGGGCGCTGCCATGTAGACCTCGGTACTGGACGCTGCCATGTAGACCTCGGTACTGGGCGCTGCCATGTAGACCTCGGTACTGGGCGCTGCCATGTAGACCTCGGTACTGGGCGCTGTCATGTAGACCTCGGTACTGGGCGCTGCCATGTAGACCTCGGTATTGGGCGCTGCCATGTAGACCTCGGTACTGGGCGCTGCCATGTAGACCTCGGTACTGGGCGCTGTCATGTAGACCTCGGTACTGGGCGCTTTAGACCTCAGCCGGGGTATGTAACCTTTTTAGCAGCATTGTTGGGGTCCAGTGTGAATGTGCCCAGGGCTTGAGTCATGAATTGTAACAGACCCTCAGGGGTGAGAAGGTTTATTACAGTTCCCAGTCACTGACAGTCAGCAGAGGTCCTAAATATGGAGGTCATGAAGGTTTATTATAAAGCAGCAGAACCTTGGACTTGGGGCTGCATCTCGACATCCTGAGCCCCCCGATGTTGGGGCAGCTGAGCGCCCTGTGACCCATAGTAGGACTCGCCACCTGCTGGTTATTGTGGTTCCATGAGGCGCAGGGATGGTTATGTGGGGGGTGGGGGGCGCTATTCGGGGAAGACGGGAGTCTACACAATACGAGAACATAACAGGAAATGAGTCACGTATCTGATATACACATTAGCAGGAGGATATGGAAGGAAGAGCGGCGAGCAGGTGAATGATCCCCACGAAGAGCGCCGCCTCATAAGGCAGGAATAAGGCCGTGCTAAATGTCTGCACTGATACACTGTCACAAACCCTCAGCTGTGCGAGGTCAGGGCGGGGTCTGAGTCTTTCAGTGTCTCCATTCACTGACAACAAGCAGAGATCTGGGTCCTGGAGCTGGAATCTTTACAATGGCGCTACAAGCGGCAGATATCGCACCGCGTCCACCATCCACAGGGACTATCCGCCATATTGCAGGGCCGCGACCGTCGTCCTGTTGTAAAAGTGACAACAAACCTGTAAAATGTGAGCAGCAGAAATCATAAAAACATCAAAGGCGCGGGCGGCGGCCGGGCGGCGAGACGATAAGTCATTGATGTGAGGGATTAGTGATGGCGGTGGCGGCAGGTCTCTGCAGGATCACACAGCGGATGATGGGAGTTATTGTCTCATATAGCACGAGGGTCTTGTAGGCCCCCCCTACCCATCTATTACTTGCTGGCAGCAGGCGACATCTACGGCCGGCAGTGAGCCGGGGCTTATCCTGATCTCCTGTAGGTCTCTATTCACACATTGGCGGTGGCACAGACTGGAAATGAGGCAAATAGGGGAAGGGGCAGCGTGCCGGACTACACCCTCACCCATCCTGTGGCCCTAGACTGTCACAGGTCTGTGTATGGGGTCATAACCCCGGGGGTGGGACTGTCTGCCTTGTGGCCTGGTAATTATACCCCCCCCCCATACGTGTCTGTGCCCCCCGGGGCAAACTCATCCATATGTGCGAGACCGTGCAAAGACAGCGCAGGATTCACTAGGATGGTGCAATACAAGATGGCGTCGCTACATTATAACACACACCTGGGCGGGGGCGGGTGACCTCTTATACAAACCTGTGCACTGTATAGATGCGGCTCCTCGGGGTCATTCCTCGGCCTCCTCCTCCTCACGGGACCGACTCTGCACTACTGAAGAGGAGGCGGCACGGGACCGACCCTGCACTACTGAAGAGGAGGCGGCACGGGACCGACCCTGCACTACTGAAGAGGAGGCCGCACGGGACCGACCCTGCACTACTGAAGAGGAGGCCGCACGGGACCGACCCTGCACTACTGCAGAGGGGGCCGCACGGGACCGACCCTGCACTACTGAAGAGGAGGCCGCACGGGACCGACCCTGCACTACTGAAGAGGAGGCCGCACGGGACCGACCCTGCACTACTGAAGAGGAGGCAGCACGGGACCGACCCTGCACTACTGCAGAGGAGGCCGCACGGGACCGACCCTGCACTACTGAAGAGGAGGCGGCACGGGACCGACCCTGCACTACTGAAGAGGAGGCGGCACGGGACCGACCCTGCACTACTGAAGAGGAGGCGGCACGGGACCGACCCTGCACTACTGAAGAGGAGGCGGCACGGGACCGACCCTGCACTACTGAAGAGGAGGCCGCACGGGACCGACCCTGCACTACTGAAGAGGAGGCCGCACGGGACCGACCCTGCACTACTGCAGAGGGGGCCGCACGGGACCGACCCTGCACTACTGAAGAGGAGGCCGCACGGGACCGACCCTGCACTACTGAAGAGGAGGCGGCACGGGACCGACCCTGCACTACTGCAGAGGAGGCCGCACGGGACCGACCCTGCACTACTGAAGAGGAGGCGGCACGGGACCGACCCTGCACTACTGAAGAGGAGGCGGCACGGGACCGACCCTGCACTACTGAAGAGGAGGCCGCACGGGACCGACCCTGCACTACTGCAGAGGGGGCCGCACGGGACCGACCCTGCACTACTGAAGAGGAGGCCGCACGGGACCGACCCTGCACTACTGCAGAGGGGGCCGCACGGGACCGACCCTGCACTACTGAAGAGGAGGCCGCACGGGACCGACCCTGCACTACTGAAGAGGAGGCCGCACGGGACCGACCCTGCACTACTGCAGAGGAGGCCGCACGGGACCGACCCTGCACTACTGAAGAGGAGGCCGCACTGGACCGACCCTGCACTACTGAAGAGGAGGCCGCACGGGACCGACCCTGCACTACTGAAGAGGAGGCCGCACGGGACCGACCCTGCACTACTGAAGAGGAGGCCGCACGGGACCGACCCTGCACTACTGCAGAGGAGGCCGCACGGGACCGACCCTGCACTACTGAAGAGGAGGCCGCACGGGACCGACCCTGCACTACTGAAGAGGAGGCCGCACGGGACCGACCCTGCACTACTGAAGAGGAGGCCGCACGGGACCGACCCTGCACTACTGAAGAGGAGGCCGCACGGGACCGACCCTGCACTACTGAAGAGGAGGCGGCACGGGACCGACCCTGCACTACTGCAGAGGAGGCCGCACGGGACCGACCCTGCACTACTGAAGAGGAGGCGGCACGGGACCGACCCTGCACTACTGAAGAGGAGGCGGCACGGGACCGACCCTGCACTACTGAAGAGGAGGCCGCACGGGACCGACCCTGCACTACTGCAGAGGGGGCCGCACGGGACCGACCCTGCACTACTGAAGAGGAGGCCGCACGGGACCGACCCTGCACTACTGCAGAGGGGGCCGCACGGGACCGACCCTGCACTACTGAAGAGGAGGCCGCACGGGACCGACCCTGCACTACTGAAGAGGAGGCCGCACGGGACCGACCCTGCACTACTGCAGAGGAGGCCGCACGGGACCGACCCTGCACTACTGAAGAGGAGGCCGCACTGGACCGACCCTGCACTACTGAAGAGGAGGCCGCACGGGACCGACCCTGCACTACTGAAGAGGAGGCCGCACGGGACCGACCCTGCACTACTGAAGAGGAGGCCGCACGGGACCGACCCTGCACTACTGCAGAGGAGGCCGCACGGGACCGACCCTGCACTACTGAAGAGGAGGCCGCACGGGACCGACCCTGCACTACTGAAGAGGAGGCCGCACGGGACCGACCCTGCACTACTGAAGAGGAGGCCGCACGGGACCGACCCTGCACTACTGAAGAGGAGGCCGCACGGGACCGACCCTGCACTACTGAAGAGGAGGCCGCACGGGACCGACCCTGCACTACTGAAGAGGGGGCCGCACGGGACCGACCCTGCACTACTGAAGAGGAGGCCGCACTGGACCGACCCTGCACTACTGAAGAGGAGGCGGCACTGGACCGACCCTGCACTACTGAAGAGGAGGCGGCACGGGACCGACCCTGCACTACTGAAGAGGGGGCCGCACGGGACCGACCCTGCACTACTGAAGAGGGGGCCGCACGGGACCGACCCTGCACTACTGAAGAGGGGGCCGCACGGGACCGACCCTGCACTACTGCAGAGGAGGCCGCACGGGACCGACCCTGCACTACTGAAGAGGAGGCGGCACGGGACCGACCCTGCACTACTGAAGAGGGGGCCGCACGGGACCGACCCTGCACTACTGAAGAGGGGGCCGCACGGGACCGACCCTGCACTACTGAAGAGGAGGCGGCACGGGACCGACCCTGCACTACTGAAGAGGGGGCCGCACGGGACCGACCCTGCACTACTGAAGAGGAGGCCGCACGGGACCGACCCTGCACTACTGAAGAGGAGGCGGCACGGGACCGACCCTGCGCTACTGAAGAGGAGGCCGCACTATGTAGGGTTAGGAGGAGAGAAGGGGTCAGCGGGGTCAGTCTGCAGCTGGGGGCTCATTCCCTGTCACCCGGTACTAGCTGCTGTCCCCAATATCCGAGCAGGCCGCCTTGTCCGGGGTCCCCACACTCCCATTGTCCCCGATCTCCTGTGTGACCTCTGCACTGACTTCCCTCATGTACATAGATGTATAAGGTTCTATTCAGACACTGCGGCCCCTGTACACACGGCTGCGGCTCTCTCCTCACATAACGGCTCGTGTCCTGGGCGGGGCCAGCGGTGTGGGCGGGGCCTGTAGCGGGGGCGGGGCCTGCAGTCGGGGCTGTCGCTCTCTCGGGCAGGGCGGCCCTCACTTGTGTCTGGCTGTGCTGTCGGGCGGCCGGGCTCCTCTCACTCGGTGTCGCAGGGGAGATCGCTGCTGTCGCGGGGGTGGAGGTGCACGGGAGTCGCGGCGGGGCCCGAGGCTCTCGGTCTAGCGCGCTATCAGGACGTCTGGCGTTATCGCGACATATCGCCGCCATGGGTTGCACGGTGAGCGCCGAGGACAAAGCGGCGGCCGAGAGATCCAAGATCATCGACAAGAACCTGCGGGAGGACGGAGAGAAGGCGGCGCGGGAGGTGAAGCTGCTGCTGCTGGGTAACTATATACCCCTATACCTATGTATATACCCCCCTCTGTATGTGTCTATACCCCCCATATGTATATATATATACCCCCCCATATGTGTCTATACCCCCCCATATGTGTCTATACCCCCTATACCTATGTATATACCCCCTGTATGTATGGGCGGCGCGGGAGGTGAAGCTGCTGCTGCTGGGTAACTATATACCCCTATACCTACGTATATATCTATACCCCCCTCTGTATGTGTCTATACCCCCCCCATATGTATATATATATACCCCCCCATATGTATATATATACCCCCCATATGTGTCTATACCCCCCCATATGTGTCTATACCCCCTATACCTATGTATATACCCCCTGTATGTATGGGCGGCGCGGGAGGTGAAGCTGCTGCTGCTGGGTAACTATATACCCCTATACCTACGTATATATCTATACCCCCCTCTGTATGTGTCTATACCCCCCCATATGTATATATATATACCCCCCCATATGTATATATATACCCCCCATATGTGTCTATACCCCCCCATATGTGTCTATACCCCCTATACCTATGTATATACCCCCTGTATGTATGGGCGGCGCGGGAGGTGAAGCTGCTGCTGCTGGGTAACTATATACCCCTATACCTACGTATATATATATACCCCCCTCTGTATGTGTCTATACCCCTATACCTATGTATATACCCCCCCATATTTGTCTATGCCCCCTAAACCTATGTATATACCCCCTGTATGTATGGGTGGCCCAGGAGGTGAAGCTGCTGCTGCTGGGTAACTATATACCCCTATACCTATGTATATACCCCTCTATATGTGTTTATACCCCCTATACATATGTTTATACCCCCAGGTAGGTCAAACTGCTGCTCATAACTGTATATCCCATATATGTATATATATAGTAACTATATACCACCAGATATACATAAATATACAAAAAGTAGCACCTCATACGTATACATCATCTATATATGTATAGCTGCCATTTTGTCGCTCCCCTTACGTGTATATATATTATATATACCCCCCCATGTGTTACTGCTTCTTATATACACTCAGGTAAGCTGCCTTGTGTGTATCTATATCTCATGTATACACTTCAGTACTCGGGTATAGTGCTGTATGTTTATATATATCCTACTGTATATTGTATACCCCTCTGTCACTATACAGCCCACATATATATATACCCCTATATCTATCTATACTACCTGGCCGTGTACAGTCTCCTTGTATAACCCTCTCTCTCCCTTATACTGCAATCTATATATACCTCCACTTCTCACTGCACAGATTCCCGTATACATTACCTTTACCGCAGGTGTATATTCCCTACACGTCACTACTGCCCTACTATATACCCCATATATCTTTTACACTTTGCTATATACCCCTGTGTTTATTTCACTATTTCTCACTGTAAGGTACACCTCTATATAATCCTTGCATTGCCCAGCTATATACCTCTATATTGGTATACGCCACTTCTATATTACACCCCCCAGCTATGTATCTTCTGTATAACAAACAACTTGGTGATTTCTGTATACTGAGCTCACTGTATATACTGTCCAGCACATATACACCACAGGTTTAGGGGGGCGGGTCTATGTATACTGAGTTCACTGTATATACTGTCCAGTACATATACACTACAGGTTTAGGGGGGCGGGGTCTATGTATACTGAGCTCACTGTATATACTGTCCAGTACATATACACCACAGGTTTAGTGTGTGTGTGTGTGTGGGGGGGTCTATGTATACTGAGCTCACTGTATATACTGTCCAGTACATATACACCACAGGTTTAGTGTGGGGGGGGTCTATGTATACTGAGCTCACTGTATATACTCTGTCCAGCACATATACACCACAGGTTGAGGGGGGGGGGGTCTGTGTATACTGAGCTCACTGTATATACTGTCCAGCACATATACACTACAGGTTGAGGGGAGTCTATGTATACTGAGCTCACTGTATATACTGTCCAGTACATATACACCACAGGTTTATGGGGGGTCTATGTATACTGAGCTCACTGTATATACTGTCCAGTACATATACACTACAGGTTGAGGGGGGGTCTATGTATACTGAGCTCACTGTATATACTCTGTCCAGCACATATATACTACAGGTTGAGGGGGGTCTGTGTATACTGAGCTCACTGTATATACTGTCCAGTACATATACACCACAGGTTGAGGGGGGGGGGGGGGTCTGTGTATACTGAGCTCACTGTATATACTGTCCAGCACATATACACTACAGGTTGAGGGGGGGGGGGGTCTGTGTATACTGAGCTCACTGTATATACTGTCCAGCACATATACACTACAGGTTGAGGGGGGGGGGGGGTCTGTGTATACTGAGCTCACTGTATATACTGTCCAGCACATATACACTACAGGTTGAGGGGGTCTATGTATACTGAGCTCACTGTATATACTGTCCAGCACATATACACTACAGGTTGAGGGGGTCTATGTATACTGAGCTCACTGTATATACTGTCCAGCACATATACACCACAGGTTGAGGGGGGGGGGGTCTGTGTATACTGAGCTCACTGTATACACTGTCCAGCACATATACACTACAGGTTGAGGGGGGTCTGTGTATACTGAGCTCACTGTATATACTGTCCAGCACATATACACTACAGGTTGAGGGGGGGGGGGGGTCTGTGTATACTGAGCTCACTGTATATACTGTCCAGCACATATACACTACAGGTTGAGGGGGGGGGGGGGGTCTGTGTATACTGAGCTCACTGTATATACTGTCCAGCACATATACACTACGGGTTTATGGGGGTCTATGTATACTGAGCTCACTGTATATACTGTCCAGCACATATACACCACAGGTTGAGGGGGGGGTCTGTGTATACTGAGCTCACTGTATATACTGTCCAGTACATATACACCACAGGTTGAGGGGGGTCTTTGTATACTGAGCTCACTGTATATACTGTCCAGTACATATACACCACAGGTTGAGGGGGGTCTTTGTATACTGAGCTCACTGTATATACTGTCCAGTACATATACACCACAGGTTGAGGGGGGGTCTATGTATACTGAGCTCACTGTATATACTCTGTCCAGCACATATACACTACAGGTTTATGGGGGGTCTATGTATACTGAGCTCACTGTATATACTGTCCAGTACATATACACTACAGGTTTAGGGGGGCGGGGTCTATGTATACTGAGCTCACTGTATATACTGTCCAGTACATATACACCACAGGTTGAGGGGGGTCTATGTATACTGAGCTCATTGTATATACTGTCCAGTACATATACACTACAGGTTTAGGGGGGCGGGGTCTATGTATACTGAGCTCACTGTATATACTGTCCAGTACATATACACCACAGGTTGAGGGGGGTCTATGTATACTGAGCTCACTGTATATACTGTCCAGCACATATATACTACAGGTTTATGGGGGTCTATGTATACTGAGCTCACTGTATATACTGTCCAGCACATATATACTACAGGTTGGGGGGGGGTCTATGTATACTGAGCTCACTGTATATACTGTCCAGCACATATACACTACAGGTTGAGGGGGGTCTATGTATACTGAGCTCACTGTATATACTGTCCAGTACATATACACTACGGGTTTATGGGGGTCTATGTATACTGAGCTCACTGTATATACTGTCCAGCACATATACACTACAGGTTGAGGGGGGTCTATGTATACTGAGCTCACTGTATATACTGTCCAGTACATATACACTACAGGTTTATGGGGGTCTATGTATACTGAGCTCACTGTATATACTGTCCAGTACATATACACTACAGGTTTATGGGGGTCTATGTATACTGAGCTCACTGTGTATACTGTCCAGCACATATATACTACAGGTTGGGGGGGGTCTATGTATACTGAGCTCACTGTATATACTGTCCAGTACATATATACTACAGGTTTATGGGGGTCTATGTATACTGAGCTCACTGTATATACTGTCCAGTACATATACACTACAGGTTGAGGGGGTCTATGTATACTGAGCTCACTGTATATACTGTCCAGCACATATACACCACAGGTTGAGGGGGGTCTATGTATACTGAGCTCACTGTATATACTCTGTCCAGTACATATACACTACAGGTTGAGGGGGGGTCTATGTATACTGAGCTCACTGTATATACTGTCCAGCACATATACACCACAGGTTGAGGGGGGTCTATGTATACTGAGCTCACTGTATATACTCTGTCCAGTACATATACACTACAGGTTGAGGGGGGTCTATGTATACTGAGCTCACTGTATATACTGTCCAGTACATATACACTACAGGTTGAGGGGGGTCTATGTATACTGAGCTCACTGTATATACTCTGTCCAGTACATATACACTACAGGTTGAGGGGGGTCTGTGTATACTGAGCTCACTGTATATACTGTCCAGTACATATACTTTACAGGTTTATGGGGGTCTATGTATACTGAGCTCACTGTATACTCTGTCCAGTACATATACACTACAGATTTATGGGGGTCTATGTATACTGAGCTCACTGTATACTCTGTCCAGTACATATACACTACAGGTTTATGGGGGTCTATGTATACTGAGCTCACTGTATACTCTGTCCAGTACATATACACTACAGGTTTATGGGGGTCTATGTATACTGAGCTCACTGTATATACTGTCCAGTACATATACACTACAGGTTTATGGGGGTCTATGTATACTGAGCTCACTGTATACTCTGTCCAGTACATATACACTACAGATTTATGGGGGTCTATGTATACTGAGCTCACTGTATACTCTGTCCAGTACATATACACTACAGGTTGAGGGGGGTCTATGTATACTGAGCTCACTGTATACTCTGTCCAGTACATATACACTACAGATTTATGGGGGTCTATGTATACTGAGCTCACTGTATATACTGTCCAGCACATATACACTACAGGTTGAGGGGGGGTCTATGTATACTGAGCTCACTGTATATACTGTCCAGTACATATACACTACAGGTTTATGGGGGGGGTCTATGTATACTGAGCTCACTGTATATACTCTGTCCAGTACATATACACCACAGGTTGAGGGGGGTCTGTGTATCCATTATGAACCCAGTATACTCTTATATCGGTGTAGTCATGTCTGCCATCCTCCTAGAGTGTCGCCGCTGATCTTCTCTGTCTAGTTGATGGTCAGTGGGTATCCAGCTTTCCCAGGCTCCTGGTTGGTAGAGGGTGTCCGTCCTCCATTGGCTGCTGTGTCGCCATCTCTTGTGCGTTCACCACTTCCTGTGACTTAGTGTAGCCGCCCCTGGTGTGAGAAGACGGCAGGAAGACCTGGGCGGGCGCGGAGCCACATCCTGCCGCCTGGAGCTGCCGCTTCTCATGTCATTTTCTGTGTCAGCCATGATGTGACGCTGCGGCAGATTACAGGTGCCGGGATTTATAACGCTGCCGCCGCTGCTCCGGCTGCTCCTCAGTTACTTCCTCTCGGCAGAAACATCCTAAACGTCAACATGTTTTACACACTTCTGCTTTTTGGTGCCCCTGTGTGTGGGGGAGGGGCAGTCCCCATCATTGACCTTTGGCCTTTCCAGGTACCCTGCTTTCTATATGACCCCCCCATACACCCGCTCCCGCTTTGCTAGATTTTTCCCACACATTTTATTTTTAATTAGCATGAGAAGGTAAAGGAAAAAAACGTTCCGATTTGTAGATCCCGGCCATACGGAAAACGGAGGATCAGGGGGCGGTACCCAACACGTTACGGCGCTGAGAACCAGGAGACGGCGGCTTGTCAGGATGTCGATGGCAGTCAGTACTCTGACACCCTAATCCACGTGCAGACGATGTCCGACACCTGCAGCACCTGAACCACAACTCTCAGCAGACATTTGCCCCCTGGGCCTTGTCGTTGCAGGTTGGGCTGTTCTATGAAGGGTTAATAAGTGGGGCCCCTGGCGGTGACGGCCGTATAAGGGAAGAGAATGGCACTTCCTGTTTATGCTGCGTTGTGTGGCGTCCGGGGATAATATTTACATTAACAATACCGCTGTTTATCCGCAGCGCTGCCGCCGCCACCGCCAGTCTCTGCTGCCGCACTCAACAATGTGACACGGGCTGGAGATAAACAGCGCACCCCACTTAACCCTTTCCCGTTATCAGCGGGGCTTTTCTTCTTCAGCCTCGGCTGCGTTCGTCTCGGGGTAACTAGCCACCAGCGTTGCGGCCTCTGAGACCGACTCGTTGTTGTTTCAGCAGCTGCAGCAGAGTTTGTTGTCCGGCCATAGCTGATGCTATAATGGGCTCGCTGTGATGTCGGCCCCTCTGGATAGAATCCCCTCGTATCATCCACTGCTTCAATATTTCTGCTGGCTGGCAGTGAATGGGAACAATCCAGAGGCGGACACCCGTCCTGGCCTAGTCCTGCTCATAGCTGACGGGTTGTTACAGTTGTATCCAGTGTAGACGTTTGTGGCCTAAACACTGTTACAATGTATCAGTGGAGATGAAGTGAGGACTGTTGTGGTGCTCACACAGGATACATTGTAACGAGCTCCTCAGCTGTGTGAACAGGTTTCTGTGTCCGCCCCTGGGATGTTTCTCCGCCATCTTGGGAGGGGGATTCTCTTCATTCACATTCTTGCTAATAGTTTGCGGACTCTATTTTTATTTGGCGTTTTCTTCCCACGCTGCCGGTCGCCCCACCCTCCGCTCAGGGAAAGGGCCACACCATTAACCCTTTTTCCCCCCACTGGGATGACCAGAGCTCACTGATGGTCCATCCCTTGTGAGCACGCTCTGTGATGTGGCCCTCGCGGCGCGCCTCTGATCGCTCAGTCTCCTGTCAGTGTAAACATGATGATGCGGTGCGCTTCATGGTGTCTCTTCTGTTTTTGGTCACCCTCTTCTGATGCACCCCTGGGGTTCTAGTTTGGGGTGACGGCTGCGGGGACTCATCCTCCTGAGCTGGGCTCCGGCTCCCTTGGTAACGCAACTCCCGAGTGCTCTGTTTACTCATCTCTTAGTAGCGGGTTCGGCTTCTTCACCTTGTGCTTAGCAACAATATTCAGCCTGAGGGCAAAGTCCTGGCGGGTCCTGCAGCTGCAGCATGTGTGTGCAGTGGCCGGGGATTACTGATGGGTAGCCCACTCCTGTGATGTGCAGCCGCAGACCCTCCCTCCTCCGCGCTATTGTTGCTCATTCTTTGTTGGGGCCGTTCCCTGTTCCCGGCACTTTATGGGATTCACATGAAAGTCTCCACGTAATCTCTTCATCTCGGCTTGTCCATCATCATCTGTGGGAAAACTGCGTGGTCCATGGCCATTAATATTGTAGCCCTGCGTCGTCTCTACTGGACCCTGTATGGGGGGTGGGAGTCAAAATCCTGGTCCTATTCCATAAGACCCCAATACTGAGAGCTCAGCCTTGAACACTATAACAACCCCCCACCGGCCTTATTGTTACAATGTATCACTGCAGATATAATGTATCAGCCTGGAGGACGTGATTGTATTACCTGATACAAGGTAACAGACCTCAGCTGTGACATGTAATGGGTCAGGATGTGTGTGGCCGTTTGTTGTACATATTCACTGACAGCAAGCAGAAACCTTCAATGTGGAAAGAAGTGAAACTGTAGAACTGTCCATTATACAGCGATGACTCTTCATAGACTCCTCCGTTCTGTGCGGTCTCTGGCGGTGAGAGGGTTAATGTGCGCAGTTGATATTCGCAGTGCGGTGTGGTTGAGAGGTCAGCAGCCGGCTCTGTAATTATACAGGAATAAATCCAGCAGACGTGTACCATGGAGGAGCCTTCTGTTCACAGTCCGTGCCAGCATCCTCCCCTCACACATGGAAAGCGCAGGCCCAGCGCTGCCAGCCTCCCCCACACAGGGCACCAACCAGCCTGGTGTGTGCAGCTGCCCCCTATCACTGCGTGGGGCAAGACTGCTCAGCTGGTTGTGCCCAATGGAGACTCCATTATGAGGAAATTGTCAGTAACTGTACAGTCTGGAGCTGGTGACAGTAGTAGTTGTCATAGGGACAGAGGTTACTCTTCCTGTCACGGAAACAGCTATTGTATTCCCCTGTCCTACAGTCGGCCTCTCCTCTCCTAATATGGCTGATAACAGATAGTAATAGATTGTATTCCCCTGTCCTACAGTCGGCCTCTCCTCTCCTGACATGGCTGATAACAGATAGTAATAGATTGTATTCTCCTGTCCTACAGTCGGCCTCTCCTGACATGGCTGATAACAGATAGTAATAGATTGTATTCTCCTGTCCTACAGTCGGCCTCTCCTCTCCTGACATGGCTGATAACAGATAGTAATAGATTGTATTCCCCTGTCCTATAGTCGGCCTCTCCTCTCCTGACATGGCTGATAACAGATAGTAATAGATTGTATTCCCCTGTCCTACAGTCGGCCTCTCCTCTCCTGACATGGCTGATAACAGATAGTAATAGATTGTATTCTCCTGTCCTACAGTCGGCCTCTCCTCTCCTGACATGGCTGATAACAGATAGTAATAGATTGTATTCCCCTGTCCTACAGTCGGCCTCTCCTCTCCTGACATGGCTGATAACAGATAGTAATAGATTGTATTCCCCTGTCCTACAGTCGGCCTCTCCTCTCCTGACATGGCTGATAACAGATAGTAATAGATTGTATTCCCCTGTCCTACAGTCGGCCTCTCCTCTCCTGACATGGCTGATAACAGATAGTAATAGATTGTATTCCCCTGTCCTACAGTCGGCCTCTCCTGACATGGCTGATAACAGATAGTAATAGATTGTATTCCCCTGTCCTACAGTCGGCCTCTCCTGACATGGCTGATAACAGATAGTAATAGATTGTATTCCCCTGTCCTACAGTCGGCCTCCCCTCTCCTGACATGGCTGATAACAGATAGTAATAGATTGTATTCCCCTGTCCTACAGTCGGCCTCTTCTCTCCTGACATGGCTGATAACAGATAGTAATAGATTGTATTCCCCTGTCCTACAGTCGGCCTCCCCTGACATAGCTGATAACAGATAGTAATAGATTGTATTCCCCTGTCCTACAGTCGGCCTCTCCTGACATAGCTGATAACAGATAGTAATAGATTGTATTCCCCTGTCCTACAGTCGGCCTCTCCTGACATGGCTGATAACAGATAGTAATAGATTGTATTCCCCTGTCCTACAGTCGGCCTCTCCTGACATGGCTGATAACAGATAGTAATAGATTGTATTCTCCTGTCCTACAGTCGGCCCCTCCTGACATGGCTGATAACAGATAGTAATAGATTGTATTCCCCTGTCCTACAGTCGGCCTCTCCTGACATGGCTGATAACAGATAGTAATAGATTGTATTCCCCTGTCCTACAGTCGGCCTCTCCTGACATGGCTGATAACAGATAGTAATAGATTGTATTCTCCTGTCCTACAGTCGGCCCCTCCTGACATGGCTGATAACAGATAGTAATAGATTGTATTCCCCTGTCCTACAGTCGGCCTCTCCTGACATGGCTGATAACAGATAGTAATAGATTGTATTCCCCTGTCCTACAGTCGGCCTCTCCTGACATGGCTGATAACAGATAGTAATAGATTGTATTCTCCTGTCCTACAATCGGCCCCTCCTGACATGGCTGATAACAGATAGTAATAGATTGTATTCCCCTGTCCTACAGTCGGCCTCTCCTCTCCTGACATGGCTGATAACAGATAGTAATAGATTGTATTCTCCTGTCCTACAGTCGGCCCCTCCTGACATGGCTGATAACAGATAGTAATAGATTGTATTCCTCTGTCCTACAGTCGGCCCCTCCTGACATGGCTGATAACAGATAGTAATAGATTGTATTCTCCTGTCCTACAGTCGGCCTCTCCTCTCCTGACATGGCTGATAACAGATAGTAATAGATTGTATTCTCCTGTCCTACAGTCGGCCTCTCCTCTCCTGACATGGCTGATAACAGATAGTAATAGATTGTATTCTCCTGTCCTACAGTCGGCCTATCCTGATGTGGCTGATAACAGATAGTAATAGATTGTATTCCCCTGTCCTACAGTCGGCCTCTCCCCTCCTGACATGGCTGATAACAGATAGTAATAGATTGTATTCTCCTGTCCTACAGTCGGCCTCTCCTCTCCTGACATGGCTGATAACAGATAGTAATAGATTGTATTCCCCTCTCCTACAGTCGGCCTCTCCTCTCCTGACATGGCTGATAACAGATAGTAATAGATTGTATTCCCCTCTCCTACAGTCGGCCTCTCCTCTCCTGACATGGCTGATAACAGATAGTAATAGATTGTATTCTCCTGTCCTACAGTCGGCCTCTCCTCTCCTGACATGGCTGATAACAGATAGTAATAGATTGTATTCTCCTGTCCTACAGTCGGCCTCTCCTCTCCTGACATGGCTGATACCAGATAGTAATAGATTGTATTCCACTGTCCTACAGTCGGCACCTCCTGACATGGCTGATAACAGATAGTAATAGATTGTATTCTCCTGTCCTACAGTCGGCCTCTCCTCTCCTGACATGGCTGATAACAGATAGTAATAGATTGTATTCCCCTCCCCTACAGTCGGCCTATCCTGACGTGGCTGATAACAGATAGTAATAGATTGTATTCTCCTGTCCTACAGTCGGCCTCTCCTCTCCTGACATGGCTGATAACAGATAGTAATAGATTGTATTCCCCTCTCCTACAGTCGGCCTATCCTGACGTGGCTGATAACAGAGAGCAGTAGACTGTATGTGTCTCCTGTGCTCTTCCATCTCCCATATAAATTATACATTCTATAATGATCACTTATGAGTCATCGCCCCAAATACACAGTTTGCAGATTCTGTTGCAGTGATGTCACCGGCTCTTGCTGTGGCTCTGATTCTCCGCCTCCATGATGTGACTTTGCAGGACCAGGTTTGGACAGGTGACCACTCACTATAGTGATGTTTCCATCCAGTGACAGTCAGTAGAGATATAGTCTGTGTACTGATGGAGCTTATCTTGGAGGAGTCTTGGCTGCGGCCTGTGTACTGATGGAGCTCCTCTTGTAGGAGTCTTGGCTGTGGCCTGTGTACTGATGGAGCTTCTCTTGGAGGAGTCTTGGCTGCGGCATGTGTACTGATGGAGCTTCTCTTGGAGGAGTCTTGGCTGCGGCATGTGTACTGATTGAGCTTCTCTTGGAGGAGTCTTGGCTGCGGCATGTGTACTGATTGAGCTTCTCTTGGAGGAGTCTTGGCTGCGGCCTGTGTACTGATTGAGCTTCTCTTGGAGGAGTCTTGGCTGCGGCATGTGTACTGATGGAGCTTCTCTTGGAGGAGTCTTGGCTGCGGAATGTGTACTGATGGAGCTTCTCTTGGAGGAGTCTTGGCTGCGGCATGTGTACTGATGGAGCTTCTCTTGGAGGAGTCTTGGCTGCGGCATGTGTACTGATGGAGCTTCTCTTGGAGGAGTCTTGGCTGCGGCATGTGTACTGATTGAGCTTCTCTTGGAGGAGTCTTGGCTGTGGCCTGTGTACTGATGGAGCTTCTCTTGGAGGAGTCTTGGCTGCGGCCTGTGTACTGATGGAGCTTCTCTTGGAGGAGTCTTGGCTGTGGCCTGTGTACTGATGGAGCTTATCTTGTAGGAGTCTTGGCTGTGGCCTGTGTACTGATGGAGCTCCTCTTGGAGGAGTCTTGGCTGTGGCCTGTGTACTGATGGAGCTTATCTTGGAGGAGTCTTGGCTGTGGCATGTGTACTGATGGAGCTTATCTTGGAGGAGTCTTGGCTGTGGCCTGTGTACTGATGGAGCTTCTCTTGGAGGAGTCTTGGCTGCGGCCTGTGTACTGATGGAGCTTCTCTTGGAGGAGTCTTGGCTGTGTACTGATGGAGCTTCTCTTGGAGGAGTCTTGGCTGTGTACTGATGGAGCTTCTCTTGGAGGAGTATTGGCTGCGGCCTGTGTACTGATGGAGCTTATCTTGGAGGAGTCTTGGCTGTGTACTGATGGAGCTTCTCTTGGAGGAGTCTTGGCTGTGTACTGATGGAGCTTCTCTTGGAGGAGTCTTGGCTGCGGCCTGTGTACTGATGGAGCTTATCTTGGAGGAGTCTTGGCTGTGGCATGTGTACTGATGGAGCTTCTCTTGGAGGAGTCTTGGCTGTGGCATGTGTACTGATGGAGCTTATCTTGGAGGAGTCTTGGCTGTGGCATGTGTACTGATGGAGCTTCTCTTGGAGGAGTCTTGGCTGCGGCATGTGTACTGATTGAGCTTCTCTTGGAGGAGTCTTGGCTGCGGCCTGTGTACTGATTGAGCTTCTCTTGGAGGAGTCTTGGCTGTGGCATGTGTACTGATGGAGCTTCTCTTGGAGGAGTCTTGGCTGCGGAATGTGTACTGATGGAGCTTCTCTTGGAGGAGTCTTGGCTGCGGCATGTGTACTGATGGAGCTTCTCTTGGAGGAGTCTTGGCTGCGGCATGTGTACTGATGGAGCTTCTCTTGGAGGAGTCTTGGCTGCGGCATGTGTACTGATTGAGCTTCTCTTGGAGGAGTCTTGGCTGTGGCCTGTGTACTGATGGAGCTTCTCTTGGAGGAGTCTTGGCTGCGGCCTGTGTACTGATGGAGCTTCTCTTGGAGGAGTCTTGGCTGTGGCCTGTGTACTGATGGAGCTTATCTTGTAGGAGTCTTGGCTGTGGCCTGTGTACTGATGGAGCTCCTCTTGGAGGAGTCTTGGCTGTGGCCTGTGTACTGATGGAGCTTATCTTGGAGGAGTCTTGGCTGTGGCATGTGTACTGATGGAGCTTATCTTGGAGGAGTCTTGGCTGTGGCCTGTGTACTGATGGAGCTTCTCTTGGAGGAGTCTTGGCTGCGGCCTGTGTACTGATGGAGCTTCTCTTGGAGGAGTCTTGGCTGTGTACTGATGGAGCTTCTCTTGGAGGAGTCTTGGCTGTGTACTGATGGAGCTTCTCTTGGAGGAGTATTGGCTGCGGCCTGTGTACTGATGGAGCTTATCTTGGAGGAGTCTTGGCTGTGTACTGATGGAGCTTCTCTTGGAGGAGTCTTGGCTGTGTACTGATGGAGCTTCTCTTGGAGGAGTCTTGGCTGCGGCCTGTGTACTGATGGAGCTTATCTTGGAGGAGTCTTGGCTGTGGCATGTGTACTGATGGAGCTTCTCTTGGAGGAGTCTTGGCTGTGGCCTGTGTACTGATGGAGCTTATCTTGGAGGAGTCTTGGCTGCGGCCTGTGTACTGATGGAGCTTCTCTTGGAGGAGTCTTGGCTGCGGCCTGTGTACTGATGGAGCTTCTCTTGGAGGAGTCTTGGCTGTGTACTGATGGAGCTTCTCTTGGAGGAGTCTTGGCTGCGGCATGTGTACTGATGGAGCTTCTCTTGGAGGAGTCTTGGCTGTGTACTGATGGAGCTTCTCTTGTAGGAGTCTTGGCTGTGTACTGATGGAGCTCCTCCTGGGGTTATGTAGCATTTAATGTGCCATGACTTATGAGGTTGTGACATCTGAGGGGGAGGGGGATCACGTTGCTTGTGTCTCCGACCCCTGGCCATGCTCTCTGTGCATCATGTGAGTGTGAGGAGGGGGCTGCAGCCAACATTCTGCTTACAACAGAGGTGATGCTACAAACTTGCCATTTCTGTGGATGTCCTCTTACTGCTCCTCCTGGCAGTGCCATGCTCTGAGATGCACTTGTAGTCGTCTGTGGGCACAGCTGCCATGTATGACCAGTGATTGGTGGAGATGGCACAGAATGGCTGGCGGCTGAAATCTGTGTCATTCTGATTGTAGAGCGGTGGAATAGACACAGAGGTGAATTGTCACAGTCTGAGGGATGTCATTGTATGGACGCCCTGACCATGGGTGAGCACACCTGTAGTGGGGGGTCTGCAGCTCATTGCACATGGTGGGAGGGGGTAGTATCTGTTGCGTTGCCTGTCCTTCCTGCTTTCACACATGATCTGTTATCTATGGAGGAAGTCACACGCTCCTGCGGTTTGGGATGTAACTGTTCTGCTGCTGTCAGCTGTTAGTCAGTAGCAGAAGGGTTAAGGGCGACCATTGGGCCCTGTATTTATTGGGTTGTCACTGCTGATGGCCCTGATATGGGGGAGGGGTAACGGTAAGGACCCCCACCCCAAACACGTTTGCCTGTCCTACATTCTATGACTTCCTGTTATCAGCCATTTGACAGGAGTGTTTGTCCTAGGGCTGAGTGCCAGGAGGTGTAGTAATGCCTCTCCTCTGGTTGCGATGGTTACAGTCCCAGGTGACGGCGGTCTGTTTTCGTGGTACCTGTTTTGCTGTAGTTTTGACAGTTTGATCTTTGGCTGATAACAGGGGACAGTAGAGCACCAGCTGCAGCACACGAGCGTCTCCTTCAGGTGCCCATGAGTGTGGGGTCTCGCTGTTGGGGTAGGAGGCTGCGCGGCGCTCCCCTTCCTGCACCCGCGTTACACTTCCCTTTATGAGACTCACAGTAGAAAGGCAGGAAATGGAGCCGCAGCGGGGGAGGGGTCACCGGGCATTGACTGCAGGACAATGGGAACGGGGCCCAAGACCAGGGGGCAGCTACAGGGCTCTGAAAGGCAGAGGCTCCATCTGTTTTATGGGAAAGTTGGGTGACAAGTGATATAACCTCCACTTCAGCTCATGACACCCAGCTTTCCTGGAGCTCTGCATTCCTGAGACTTTGGGTGGATATTCCCAGTACAGGAAAGCTGGGTGCTGACGGACATCTGTGCGGGAGCGGATACAGCAGCTGTTACCACCCAGGAGTGGAGATGTAGTGTCACTGGAGCATTGTGGGTTACAGCTGGCTCTGCTACATAATGCCCAGTAGTCTCCTGACTGTTGCGTGCCGGCGTACGTGCACATGGCAGGCAATGTAAACAGCGACTTCCTGACATACCGTAACTCAGTGTCAGTTCTGTGCCAGTGTGCCAGGAGCCTGGTCATGTATTGTTTGTTGGTGCCCTCATCTGACACTGGCGGCCATAGGAAGGGTGTCCTGCAAATAATCTACAGTGACCCTCCCCCCCAGCTGCTCCAGTACTGACAGGTCTGTCCTCGGTCTCTATATAGAGTGTACCGCTTACTACATGGCAGGGGGTCATATATGATAGCAATACATACATTACTTATCCTGTATTATACTCCAGAGCTGCGCTCACTATTCTGCTGGTGCAGTCACTGTGTACATACATTACTTATCCTGTATTATACTCCAGAGCTGCGCTCACTATTCTGCTGGTACAGTCACTGTGTACATACATTACATTACTTATCCTGTATTATACTCCAGAGCTGCGCTCACTATTCTGCTGGTACAGTCACTGTGTACATACATTACATTACTTATCCTGTATTATACTCCGGAGCTGCGCTCACTATTCTGCTGGTACAGTCACTGTGTACATACATTACATTACTTATCCTGTATTATACCCCAGAGCTGCGCTCACTATTCCGCTGGTGCAGTCACTGTGTACATACATTACATTACTTATCCTGTATTATACTCCAGAGCTGCGCTCACTATTCTGCTGGTACAGTCACTGTGTACATACATTACATTACTTATCCTGTATTATACTCCAGAGCTGCGCTCACTATTCTGCTGGTGCAGTCACTGTGTACATACATTACTTATCCTGTATTATACTCCAGAGCTGTGCTCACTATTCTGCTGGTGCAGTCACTGTGTACATACATTACTTATCCTGTATTATACTCCAGAGCTGCGCTCACTATTCTGCTGGTACAGTCACTGTGTACATACATTACATTACTTCTCCTGTATTATACTCCAGAGCTGCGCTCACTATTCTGCTGGTACAGTCACTGTGTACATACATTACATTACTTATCCTGTATTATACTCCAGAGCTGCGCTCACTATACTGCTGGTGCAGTCACTGTGTACATACATTACATTACTTATCCTGTATTATACCCCAGAGCTGCGCTCACTATTCTGCTGGTACAGTCACTGTGTACATACATTACATTACTTATCCTGTATTATACTCCAGAGCTGCGCTCACTATTCTGCTGGTACAGTCACTGTGTACATACATTACATTACTTATCCTGTATTATACTCCAGAGCTGTGCTCACTATTCTGCTGGTACAGTCACTGTGTATATACATTACATTACTTATCCTGTATTATACTCCAGAGCTGCGCTCACTATACTGCTGGTACAGTCACTGTGTACATACATTACTTATCCTGTATTATACTCCAGAGCTGCGCTCACTATTCTGCTGGTACAGTCACTGTGTACATACATTACATTACTTCTCCTGTATTATACTCCAGAGCTGCGCTCACTATTCTGCTGGTGCAGTCACTGTGTACATACATTACATTACTTATCCTGTATTATACTCCAGAGCTGCGCTCACTATTCTGCTGGTACAGTCACTGTGTACATACATTACATTACATTACTTATCCTGTATTATACTCCAGAGCTGCGCTCACTATTCTGCTGGTACAGTCACTGTGTACATACATTACATTACTTATCCTGCATTATACTGCAGAGCTGCGCTCACTATTCTGCTGGTACAGTCACTGTGTACATACATTACATTACTTATCCTGTATTATACTCCAGAGCTGCGCTCACTATTCTGCTGGTGCAGTCACTGTGTACATACATTACATTACTTATCCTGTATTATACTCCAGAGCTGCGCTCACTATTCTGTCTTATAGATCTGGCCTCTCCCAGCATACTTTGGATGTAGACCATATATTCCTGTATATTGGAGCTCAGATGAGCTGTTCTGTCTTCTGGCCTGCTTTCTCTAGTAATAGCAGATTAGTGAGTTCAGCTCTGGGTGTATGGCTGCTCCCTGTGGTCTTGGTTGTGTTGCTGTGTCGTAGATGTTTTTGTGCTGCCTGCTTGTCTCTGCGGTGCTGCGGGATATGTATATATATATATTCTTGGGGTCTGTGTAATAAGTTGCTGGTGCAGTACACACAGGCGCGGTGCGATGTAAACAGCAGCAGTGCACCCCCTGATAAATCACCCGGGGGTTTGGTGTCTCCGCGCCTGCAGTAAACAATTTATTCGGAGCTCGGCAGCGGCTGCTGCTGGATTTATTTGTTGGGTTTCTTCCCTGGTTTCCCCGTGTGCCCCGCTACCACCGCTGTCGGCCCCCAGACGCCGCCGTATCAGAGCTGCTCAGAATTTCGGTCACATCCCAGAGGCACAGATGTGGGATTGTGTCCAGAGCCTGCACGGCCGCCATTACTCCTCCATCACACCCCCCTCACCCCAACTATTTGATCTGTACAAGGAAGGGCTGCTGGTCACTGACAAGACGGTCGCCATTTCTACATACTGGGCGGACTGCGGACCTGGAATGACCCCCATATCAATCTGAGCTCGTGTCACTCCGTCCCCCGCAACAGGAGGCAAAGTCATTGTACTAATTGCTGTAAAATGCAAAATAAGAGGTTTATGTCTGAAATTAGAGGGGCTGAAATCTGTAATCTGCCACCTCGGGTCACCGCCACCTCCTGCTGTGCATGGAAATGGTGCCAGGAGCGGAGCCCTCACCCCCAGGGGCACAAAGACCTCCTGCTGCTAGCTCTGGTTCACTCAGCATTGGCTGGTGATGACATAATACTGGTGCAGTGATGTCATAGCTCTTGTCGGAGGAGGTTCTTCATTATCAATGTGTGATGTCATCAGACCCCCCACCCCACCGGGTCACACTGCGACTTATAAAGGTGTGGAAGTGAAACCGTTTTCTGGACAGATTCACAGCTTCTCATTATTCAGTGATTTGGGACTTGACTCCTGTTTTTGCAGTCTTTGTTGCCCCCATCCTTTAGGACGCTATTGTACCCTACTTATTGCAGGGTTGAGCCCCTTAGTTTAGTTCTGAGGTCTCCTCCAGCCCCCCCATGTCATGTTTTGAGGTCTCTCTGACCCTGGGTCCTCTCTAGACTCCTTGACTTGCACTGGGCTGCCTGTGCTGGGTGCGGCTCAGGAAGAACCTCGGCTTCTCCGCTTCCTGCCCTCGCCTTCTACTTTCTTGTCAACTGCAAGAGGAACTGAGCGGTCGCTGCATTAACCCTGAGAAGCTGAGAGCGCCCTGCACCCCGTCATACAGCTGAGGGGGTCGCTGCATTAACCCTGAGAAGCTGAGAGCGCCCTGCACCCCGTCATACAGCTGAGGGGGTCGCTGCATTAACCCTGAGAAGCTGAGAGCGCCCTGCACCCCGTCATACAGCTGAGGGGGTCGCTGCATTAACCCTGAGAAGCTGAGAGCGCCCTGCACCCCGTCATACAGCTGAGGGGGTCGCTGCATTAACCCTGAGAAGCTGAGAGCGCCCTGCACCCCGTCATACAGCTGAGGGGGTCGCTGCATTAACCCTGAGAAGCTGAGAGCGCCCTGCACCCCGTCATACAGCTGAGGGGGTCGCTGCGTTAACCCTGAGAAGCTGAGAGCGCCCTGCACCCCGTCATACAGCTGAGGGGGTCGCTGCGTTAACCCTGAGAAGCTCAGCGCGCCCTGCACCCCGTCATACAGCTGAGGGGGTCGCTGCGTTAACCCTGAGAAGCTGAGAGCGCCCTGCACCCCGTCATACAGCTGAGGGGTCGCTGCATTAACCCTGAGAAGCTGAGAGCGCCCTGCACCCCGTCATACAGCTGAGGGGGTCGCTGCATTAACCCTGAGAAGCTGAGAGCGCTCTGAACCCCGTCATACAGCTGAGGGGGTCGCTGCGTTAACCCTGAGAAGCTGAGAGCGCCCTGCACCCCGTCATACAGCTGAGGGGGTCGCTGCATTAACCCTGAGAAGCTGAGAGCGCTCTGCACCCCGTCATACAGCTGAGGGGGTCGCTGCATTAACCCTGAGAAGCTGAGAGCGCCCTGCACCCCGTCATACAGCTGAGGGGGTCGCTGCATTAACCCTGAGAAGCTGAGAGCGCTCTGCACCCCGTCATACAGCTGAGGGGGTCGCTGCATTAACCCTGAGAAGCTGAGAGCGCCCTGCACCCCGTCATACAGCTGAGGGGGTCGCTGCATTAACCCTGAGAAGCTGAGAGCGCTCTGCACCCCGTCATACAGCTGAGGGGGTCACTGCATTAACCCTGAGAAGCTGAGAGCGCCCTGCACCCCGTCATACAGCTGAGGGGGTTGCTGCATTAACCCTGAGAAGCTGAGAGCGCCCTGCACCCCGTCATACAGCTGAGGGGGTCGCTGCATTAACCCTGAGAAGCTGAGAGCGCCCTGCACCCCGTCATACAGCTGAGGGGGTTGCTGCATTAACCCTGAGAAGCTGAGAGCGCCCTGCACCCCGTCATACAGCTGAGGGGGTCGCTGCATTAACCCTGAGAAGCTGAGAGCGCCCTGCACCCCGTCATACAGCTGAGGGGGTCGCTGCATTAACCCTGAGAAGCTGAGAGCGCTCTGCACCCCGTCATACAGCTGAGGGGGTCGCTGCATTAACCCTGAGAAGCTGAGAGCGCCCTGCACCCCGTCATACAGCTGAGGGGGTCGCTGCATTAACCCTGAGAAGCTGAGAGCGCTCTGCACCCCGTCATACAGCTGAGGGGGTCACTGCATTAACCCTGAGAAGCTGAGAGCGCCCTGCACCCCGTCATACAGCTGAGGGGGTCGCTGCATTAACCCTGAGAAGCTGAGAGCGCTCTGCACCCCGTCATACAGCTGAGGGGGTCGCTGCATTAACCCTGAGAAGCTGAGAGCGCTCTGCACCCCGTCATACAGCTGAGGGGTCCCCCGACTGCTGCTCCTCACTGTGTTATGGGAATGTTCACATGTAATGTCTCCTCAGTGCAGACGGCTGCATTCCCCCCCCCAATGTATTCAGTAGTAGGCACCCCCGCCCTCACAGTGACAGGAAGGGAAGGGCGGGGGAAGCTCGGCTGTGTGATGACATCTTTCTTAGAGGAACAAATCTCTGGTTTTAAATGGACACAATCTGAACACTGACCAATCACTAGGAGCGACTCTGGATGTAATGTCTATTGAACCTACTGGCCCCAGTTTAATAATCCATCAATTACAGCATCTAGGGCAGTGGAGGTCGGTCCTCCGAGATGGCGGCAGTATATACGGTGGTGTAGGTCGGTCTTCCGAGATGGCGGCAGTATATAGGGCGGTGGAGGTCTGGTCTAAGAGATGGCGGCAGTATATAGGGCGGTGGTGGTCAGTCCTTCTAGATGGTGGTGGTCAGTCCTTCTAGATGGTGGTGGTCAGTCCTTCTAGATGGTGGTGGTCTGTCCTTCTAGATGGTGGTGGTCTGTCCTTCTAGATGGTGGTGGTCTGTCCTTCTAGATGGTGGTGGTCTGTCCTTCTAGATGGTGGTGGTCTGTCCTTCTAGATGGTGGTGGTCAGTCCTTCTAGATGGTGGTGGTCAGTCCTTCTAGATGGTGGTGGTCAGTCCTCCTAGATGGTGGTGGTCAGTCCTTCTAGATGGTGGTGGTCAGTCCTTCTAGATGGTGGTGGTCAGTCCTCCTAGATGGTGGTGGTCAGTCCTTCTAGATGGTGGTGGTCTGTCCTTCTAGATGGTGGTGGTCAGTCCTTCTAGATGGTGGTGGTCTGTCCTTCTAGATGGTGGTGGTCTGTCCTTCTAGATGGTGGTGGTCTGTCCTTCTAGATGGTGGTGGTCTGTCCTTCTAGATGGTGGTGGTCTGTCCTTCTAGATGGTGGTGGTCTGTCCTTCTAGATGGTGGTGGTCTGTCCTTCTAGATGGTGGTGGTCTGTCCTTCTAGATGGTGGTGGTCTGTCCTTCTAGATGGTGGTGGTCTGTCCTTCTAGATGGTGGTGGTCTGTCCTTCTAGATGGTGGTGGTCTGTCCTTCTAGATGGTGGTGGTCAGTCCTTCTAGATGGCGGCAGTATATAGGGTGGTGGTGGTCTGTCCTCCTAGATGGTGGTGGTCAGTCCTTCTAGATGGTGGTGGTCAGTCCTCCTAGATAGCGGCAGTATATAGGGTGGTGGTCAGTCCTCCTAGATGGTGGTGGTCAGTCCTCCTAGATGGTGGTGGTCAGTCCTCCTAGATGGTGGTGGTCTGTCCTTCTAGATGGTGGTGGTCAGTCCTTCTAGATGGTGGTGGTCTGTCCTCCTAGATGGCGGCAGTATATAGGGTGGTGGTGGTCTGTCCTCCTAGATGGTGGTGGTCTGTCCTTCTAGATGGTGGTGGTCAGTCCTTCTAGATGGTGGTGGTCTGTCCTTCTAGATGGTGGTGGTCAGTCCTCCTAGATGGTGGTGGTCTGCCTTCATGTCATCTGCACATCTTCTCTATACGGAATACTCTTCGTGCTCCTGTGAGGTGTTGACTTGTTATAGATGTGTAATGATCATTAATGGGGTTGTGAGCGCTGATCTGTGATAATGGCGGCTGTGGCGTCTATGACTGCGCCGATCTCCAGGAGACGCGTCCATTGCAGGTTATCGGGTGAGGACGGCTCTGCACTAACCTAAGGATTTATAGAATCGTCAAACCGCATCGGTGATAGAAGGAAACCAAGTCCTATGCTTGTGCTCGCAGCTCAGGGTTTGTTATAAAGTATTCTGGACTGTTACATTGTCACAAACCCAGAGCTGTAAGAATCCTTTAATCTTTGGATGGCTTCATTCAGTAATGGCAAGCAGAGATCTGGAAGAAAGTGAATCTATGTAAACGGATGCGAGCAGACCCTACATGAGCATCAGGCGGGGTGCGATGGTCTGCGTCTTTAGGGTCTTTGTTTTTTGATGGCTTCCTTACAGACTTGGGGTCTCCTCGCACAGCACCATTAGCCATGTGCAGGTAGCCTGAAGACTGTCTGGACCCCGGCGCTGCCGCCATACAGCTGGGCTATCCTGGCCTATTAGGGTGTGAATATTTTTGCACTTGCTATAGATTCCCCCTTGTCTGCGCCTCTTTTTCATCGCGGTCGTCGTTCCTGCCACGTTGTACACGAGGAGGCTCCATCTTGTGCCGCTCTTCTGTGGCTGTCACACGTTTGTCACTGACCTGCCGGCTACTCAGTATACAGAAGTGTCAGGATATGGCGGTGCAGCCGATGTGTGCGATGTCATGCCAATCTCTGTAGCCGTGCGGCTGGCACTAGCCTGCCCGGCAGCGCCTGTGGCTGTTGGACGGGATCCACTTATTGGGTGTTGGGTGAGATAATCTCTTGAGGATTAGGAGCTCAGAGATGATCAGATTAACACCCCTGAGCTGCTAACACAAGCTAATCATAGCGCTCACAGGGTTAATGCCGCCATGATACCTGCTGGCACCTGGAAGCATGGCATCACATGGCCTGGTCTGCACGGGCGCCAATGCTGCAGCATACAAGGAGAGACAAAGCTCTTATTGTGGCGGCACGGGACACATGTCGGTATCAGGCCGGGCCAGCTGTCGCTGTGCATGTGGGACGAGATATGGAAATAAGAGGGGGGTCTTTATCTCTGCCCACCGGACATTGATTTACATGATAACATCCAGATTTAACTCCGTGCTGCCCCAGGTGGAGGTCCTACAGGAGCGTGGCCGGCCCGGCTGCACTTACATTCCACACAGTCTTTGGGCCGGTCAGCTGAGTTTAATTAATCCTGCCCAACCCCCACCCGCTGTGATATGGCGGAGACCGTCACGTTGCGTCTCATCACATATCTGTCTCTGAGGCTTTGATATCTTCACACACGGCTGCCCAGCGTACCTGTCCATGGGGCTGGTGGACGCATTACTAGACAACATGGTTGACGGCACATGGAGGGGGGATCGTGTAAGAGGCACTTGTGAGAGAACTACAACATATCTGAGTACGGAGGAGGACCGGCACGACCATCATGAAACATGACATCCCCCATTAGGCTGTGTTCACACTACTCTCTGATTCTAGCTATGGAGCCTTTCAGGTCAGGCAGGAGGAATGGCGCAGGGTCGGGCTCAGCGTGGCTGGTGTCATGGCTGGCCGTCACAACTCTATGATCACAGCCCTGCTTGGCTCGCTGACCTGCCTGTACAGTGTTGCGTCTCAGGTGGCGCAGCCTGTATTGTAGCGTTGCGCTGTCTTCTCCTTCTTCTAACCTTGTCTTTGTTTTGTTTCCTCAGGTGCAGGAGAATCTGGAAAAAGCACAATCGTCAAGCAGATGAAGTAAGGCCTCGCTCGTGTCTGTCGCTCTGTAGTCTTAGATTGTTGTTGTTGGTGTAGATCCAATGGCCGTGTAACGTGAGCAGCCACACAGTCTCCTCTGGCACTTTGAGGGCTTGTTCACACGGGGGAGGGGTGTTGGTGGATTTTGGCACCAAGAGTGACACGGGGAGCCACATCACTCTCGGGTCAAAACCCACCTGCCACGACTGTTGTGGTTTCCCCCTCCGGAGTTGGCTCAAATGAGTGGGCTGACTCCAGAATTTGCTGCCACCAGGTGAAGCCACGGCTCAGCGAGCCACAGAATCCGCCTGAAGAAAGGGCAGAACGCTAGTGGTCTCCATAGACCACCATTGTATGGAGGCGGAGTTTGAGGCAAAGTCCGCCTCCTTGCCCCCATGTGAACTAGCCCGAACGTTTGCGCTCAGCTCCGACTAGTAAGGGGCAGATAGATGGCGCCGCTTATCTTTGGGTACAAGACCTTTTCCCATCAGTGGTCAGCGCAGGTTCTTGTGTTATTTGGGTTGTGTTCACATTACAATGTTGGGGTTATCCTGTCTGCTGCCCAGTGTGGGTATTTACGCTCTGTAATCTTCTAGGATTATCCATGAGGACGGTTATTCGGAGGAGGAGTGCCGGCAGTACCGAGCCGTGGTTTACAGTAACACCATCCAGTCTATAATGGCCATAATAAAGGCCATGGGCAACCTCAAAATAGACTTTGGAGATGCGGCCAGAGCGGTGAGTGTCCTCCAGTGTGTTAGTCTGAACACGAAACGCCATTGTTTGTTTGCAGTCCCCCTACGAGCAGGATCTTCCATTACCTTGATGTTAGGGGGTCCCCATAGGGACCCATCACATTACTTATGGGGTTCCAGTCTGTCCCTCCATGTCCTGGGTTGTCCGGCCGTGACAGTAATGATGTTCATAGGATAACTCCTGCCAGGGACGTGACGATGAGACTCCTTGTAGCAGGCAGGAATGTGTTAACCGTGATGGTACCAAGCAGCGGGCCTCCCCCGAGAGGAGATTAATGAGGGCACAGCGTAACCAGGACCCGCTCCTAATTAGATTACCCGTCCCCGGTGACTGCGCCTCCGGCAGCTCATTATCTCCATGATATGTGAAGCAGAGTGACTGGAGGGCGCACAACCTGCTCCGCAGCACGCCGTGCCGACCACCACCCCATTACATCAGGGCATGAGACTGCAACAGGTGAACGGTATAAGTCACATGACACTTGTGCCCACTTACGCCATGTTCACTGTCTGTGCTTGTTTAGTTCCTTACTCTGGAGTGAGGCCTGTGAATGGGGATCGGGCGGGCGGGGGGCGAGGAGTCTAATTCCTATTGTCTCAGACCCAGCAGTCCTGAAGCTGCAGCCTATGACCTGCGCTGTGCTCCTGTGGGTGTGGGTGATGGCAGTGGTGAGGGGCGCCATTACCGCAGAGGACAGGGCCTGGATTTGTTGCACTCTCCAGGTTCTTGTGTAGGGATTGGATGCAGAGTCTTATGTTGCAGCCGTTGCCCCTTCACTATGTGACTTTTGCCCCCTCTCTGTTCCCAGGATGATGCCCGGCAGCTCTTTGCATTGTCGTGTACAGCGGAGGAGCAGGGCATACTGCCGGACGACCTGGCCGGAGTGATCCGCAGACTGTGGGCAGACCAGGGGGTGCAGGCCTGCTTCAACCGCTCGCGAGAATACCAGCTGAATGACTCCGCAGCCTAGTGAGTGTTAGCAGGGGGGCACTGGGGATGGGGGGAGGGGCTAATGTGGTTCGCACCAAAACCAATGTTTCTGCCTCTGACTACAAGCAGGGATCTGAAGAAGTCTCCGGACCTGTGGTCTTGTACGTTCCACTAGACGTGGGGGAGGGGAGGGGGTCCGTGGGGGACCCTGATGTTAGGTGAGGCTCTTTCATGGATTGTGGACACCTCTAATGAGATTGTTTTGCATGAATTTGCCTTCCGCTGCTGCGGGCGTCTCCGGTGACTGCTGCAGCAGGTGTTCGTCCTCTCATTTTCCTCACCTCTCAGGGTTGCTGTAGTCGTAGTCTTGTCTGGGGGGAGGGGCGCGCAAATGCAATATTCTGGATGTTAATGTGTTGAGATCCGTCTTATCCATCGCGCTGACCTGCTGAGAGTTGTTGTTCTCGCTCTATTGCAGACTATTACCTCCAGCCAGGGCTTTTCTAGGCAGATTTGATGTTTCCTCCTGATCTGCTGTAGGGGGAGGGGCAAAGTTTGACGTATCGGAATACCGATTTGCATGTAGCATGTTCCAAAATGCAAATCGTCCTAGGAGGTGTTTGGGTGATGGTACGGGCAGGATTAACCCTTTACAGGTCCAGGGGCAGCTAAGACTCCTCTCATTACTGAGAGATCAGGGATGAAAGGAAAGCTGGGTGCCACCTATGTGCTGCCTCCACACATCACCACCCAGCTTTTCCTGAGGAGCACTGGGTCATGTTGTAAACATTTAACACCCCATGTATTTGGGAACAGAGTGACTACTCCCGTGGCAGCCATATTGGTACAGAATACGGGAACAGGTGAATAGTTGCAAGTCGTCGGTGCGTCTCTCATCCGTGGCTTGGGGGGGCGCTCTTCATTCAGTGCCTATGAACATTGTAGAGCTCTGCAGTGACTCCGTCCATAGAGGGGCTGTATATTGATGTGCACTGCACTTGTGTGAACTGGAACACATGAGTTTCGAGTTTGTTCCCATTCAGTGACCTCCGTTATAGAGGTTGTACTTGCATAATTCTGCACCGGCCCTTTAAATCTGGTCATGGTTTTACTTTTGGTCTCTTTTACATATTTCCATCTTTCTGTCTTGATGTCATGCGGTTTTCTCTCCAGCATACAAGTGGTTAATGGCAAATTATAGAAATGCAAAGCAGGGTTTGCATGAGGAGCCCGGGCCGTCCGCTCCATGTAATGGGATCCGGCCCTGTTCTCTGGCCGCAAAAGTGTTCCAAATCAAAAAGTCAGCGGAAAAGAAAGGAAATGCAAACTACATACATACATGCATACATACACATACATGCATACATACACACATACATGCATACATACACACATACATGCATACATACACACATACATGCATACATACACACATACATGCATACATACACACATACATGCATACATACACACACACATACATGCATGCATACATACATGCATGCATACATACATGCATGCATACATACATGCATGCATGCATACATACACATGCATACATACACATGCATACATACACATGCATACATACACATGCATACATACACATGCATACATACACATGCATACATACACATGCATACATACACATGCATACATACACATGCATACATACACATGCATACATACACGCATACATACATACACGCATACATACATACACGCATACATACACATGCATACATACACACATACATACATACACACATACACGCATACATACATGCATACATACATACACACACATACGTACATACACGCATGCATACATACATACATACATACATACATACATACATATACACACTGTCATACTCCATCCTTGGGGCGACAGATTTTTGGGGAGCTCTCACTGATGTACCTGATGGCTCTGGCCATGAGTCAGGGCCCTGGGAGGAGATCTATGGACTGAACACTGTAGGATTACAAGATGGCGGTGTAGTACGGTGTCAGGCGGGGGATGTTTGCTTGCTCTGCAGTTGGGGTCCCAGGGGCCTTGTTTGTAGTCTGGTCCTTGTGGGGTTAATGTTCTAAGTACCTCTGCACAATAATAGTCCTGCGTCTTCCGCGGCAGCTGTGTAAGTGTCTCATTAGGACCATTAACAAGGTCAAATCGATATTAATTAGCAGGAGGTAAGTGTGGGACCCCCGGGGGCCATTGTTCGGAAGCACTGTCAGCCCTTTAGGGACTGGCTACAAGTTGAGACCTGTCGGTGAGCGCTTGTGCGGGGCGCCTGCATCATATTGTATGGAATTAATTAGCAGCTCCACGGACCGGGCCGCAGCGGATTGTCAGCTCTTCAGGTTACCCTGCCTTCTGTCATAATCTTTCTCTCTGCAGCTACCTGAACGATCTGGAGCGGATCGCGCGGTCAGACTATGTACCGACCCAGCAGGATGTCCTGAGGACGAGAGTGAAGACTACGGGGATCGTAGAGACGCATTTCACCTTCAAAGATCTCCACTTCAAGTGCGTATACTGGAGGCGCCCAGCGGTGGCGCCACTCACTGCTCTAATGTGCAAGGGTCACAGGGGTCAGACACGGCAGGGAAGCTCATCCGTGGCTTTTCCTAAAAGTCGCCATTACAAGCGCTACCTGACGATCCAAGCACTGGAATAGTGTCTGTAGAAAGGTGCTTACAGCACAGCCCTGGTGATGACATCGGATCAGGGAGCGTTACCACCATGTCCGCCCCTCCCTCATCAATGTAAAAGCCCTGGGAAACCCCTTTAAGTATAAGATGGAGGCGACCACGGCTGCGTATCTGAGCATGACATCACCATCCCCCCACAACAGTGCAGTGCTGCCACCTGGTGGTCACTGCAGCCTACTGTTAGATTTACAGCTGGAGCAGACGGTGGTGTCTACAGGACTGACGTTACGCTAATAGTGAAGGACCGCGACTGTTTGGCCACACTCTGGCCTGTGGATATTGCACAATCTCAGGAAATGGATTCACCGCCGTCTGTCTCTTCACTTCCTCTTGCTGCAGGATGTTCGATGTTGGTGGCCAACGGTCTGAGCGGAAGAAATGGATTCATTGCTTTGAGGGGGTGACGGCCATCATCTTCTGTGTGGCGCTCAGCGCTTACGACCTTGTCCTGGCAGAAGACGAGGAGATGGTGAGTACCTAAAGCTCTACGGAGAGGGGTCCGGTCCTGAGGTGGCCGCGCGGCTGAGCACACAGTCTGAGGCAGCGTTAGTCATGTGCCCTGGCAATTGTGTTGTGATCATCGATACTGTGCTTGTATGTGTGTCCAAGATGGCGACAGCTGCATAAGTCATCACTCCCCCCCCCTCTATGTATCTGCGCTGTGACCCGAACCCGCTCTCTTCTCTTTGCAGAATCGGATGCATGAAAGTATGAAGCTCTTCGACAGCATCTGCAACAATAAGTGGTTCACCGAGACGTCCATCATCCTCTTCCTCAATAAGAAGGATCTGTTTGAGGAGAAGATCACACAGAGTCCGCTCACCATCTGCTTCCCAGAATACACAGGTGACCTCAGCGCAGCCCCCTATGTACCCTGCTGACCTGTTTCTAGGCAGCCCCCTCCCCCATTCACTTGCCATTTCATACCTTATGGCCTGTGAGATATTAGACCCCCATTATACAATCCATATCTGCCGAGGAGAACAATCCTTCTAGGTATTGTCCAGGTGTCTCCCCTGTAACACGTGCTCATGGCCTCCCCACAGGCGCCAACCAGTACGATGAGGCCGCCAGCTATATCCAGAGCAAGTTTGAGGACCTGAACAAGAGACGCGACACCAAGGAGATCTACACGCACTTCACCTGCGCGACTGACACAAAAAATGTCCAATTTGTGTTCGATGCAGTAACAGATGTCATCATCAAAAATAACCTGAAGGACTGTGGTCTCTTCTAACCCCGGGTAAGGGTCTGCTCAATACTCACTGACCACAGCTAGGGATATAGTATACAGATAGAAACCCCTCTGTACACCTGTCTGATCCTGAGTTATATCCTGTATTATACCCCAGAGCTGCGCTCACTATTCTGCTGGTACAGTCACTGTGTACATACATTACTTATCCTGTATTATACTCCAGAGCTGCGCTCACTATTCTGCTGGTGCAGTCACTGTGTACATACATTACATTACTTATCCTGTATTATACCCCAGAGCTGCGCTCACTATTCTGCTGGTACAGTCACTGTGTACATACATTACATTACTTATCCTGTATTATACTCCAGAGCTGCGCTCACTATTCTGCTGGTGCAGTCACTGTGTACATACATTACATTACTTATCCTGTATTATACTCCAGAGCTGCGCTCACTATTCTGCTGGTGCAGTCACTGTGTACATACATTACATTACTTATCCTGTATTATACTCCAGAGCTGCGCTCACTATTCTGCTGGTACAGTCACTGTGTACATACATTACATTACATTACTTATCCTGTATTATACTCCAGAGCTGCGCTCACTATTCTGCTGGTACAGTCACTGTGTACATACATTACATTACTTATCCTGCATTATACTGCAGAGCTGCGCTCACTATTCTGCTGGTACAGTCACTGTGTACATACATTACATTACTTATCCTGTATTATACTCCAGAGCTGCGCTCACTATTCTGCTGGTGCAGTCACTGTGTACATACATTACATTACTTATCCTGTATTATACCCCAGAGCTGCGCTCACTATTCTGCTGGTACAGTCACTGTGTACATACATTACATTACTTATCCTGTATTATACTCCAGAGCTGCGCTCACTATTCTGCTGGTGCAGTCACTGTGTACATATATTACATTACTTATCCTGTATTATACCCCAGAGCTGCGCTCACTATTCTGCTGGTGCAGTCACTGTGTACATACCTTACATTACTTATCCTGTATTATACCCCAGAGCTGCGCTCACTATTCTGCTGGTACAGTCACTGTGTACATACATTACATTACTTATCCTGTATTATACTCCAGAGCTGCGCTCACTATTCTGCTGGTACAGTCACTGTGTACATACATTACATTACTTATCCTGTATTATACCCCAGAGCTGCGCTCACTATTCTGCTGGTGCAGTCACTGTGTACATACATTACATTACTTATCCTGTATTATACTCCAGAGCTGCGCTCACTATTCTGCTGGTACAGTCACTGTGTACATACATTACTTATCCTGTATTATACCCCAGAGCTGCGCTCACTATTCTGCTGGTGCAGTCACTGTGTACATACATTACATTACTTATCCTGTATTATACTCCAGAGCTGCGCTCACTATTCTGCTGGTGCAGTCACTGTGTACATACATTACTTATCCTGTATTATACTCCAGAGCTGCGCTCACTATTCTGCTGGTACAGTCACTGTGTACATACATTACTTATCCTGTATTATACCCCAGAGCTGCGCTCACTATTCTGCTGGTACAGTCACTGTGTACATACATTACATTACTTATCCTGTATTATACTCCAGAGCTGCGCTCACTATTCTGCTGGTGCAGTCACTGTGTACATACATTACTTATCCTGTATTATACTCCAGAGCTGCGCTCACTATTCTGCTGGTGCAGTCACTGTGTACATACATTACATTACTTATCCTGTATTATACTCCAGAGCTGCGCTCACTATTCTGCTGGTGCAGTCACTGTGTACATACATTACATTACTTCTCCTGTATTATACTCCAGAGCTGCGCTCACTATTCTGCTGGTGCAGTCACTGTGTACATACATTACATTACTTATCCTGTATTATACTCCAGAGCTGCGCTCACTATTCTGCTGGTGCAGTCACTGTGTACATACATTACATTACTTATCCTGTATTATACTCCAGAGCTGCGCTCACTATTCTGCTGGTGCAGTCACTGTGTACATACATTACATTACTTATCCTGTATTATACTCCGGAGCTGCGCTCACTACTCTGCTGGTGCAGTCACTGTGTACATACATTACATTACTTATACTGTATTATACTCCAGAGCTGCGCTCACTATTCTGCTGGTACAGTCACTGTGTACATACATTACATTACTTATCCTGTATTATACTCCAGAGCTGCGCTCACTATCCTGCTGGTGCAGTCACTGTGTACATACATTACTTATCCTGTATTATACCCCAGAGCTGCGCTCACTATTCTGCTGGTACAGTCACTGTGTACATACATTACTTTTCCTGTATTATACTCCAGAGCTGCGCTCACTATTCTGCTGACTGCTAGTTGAGCTCCTGTAGGGTGCAGTTGGCTTTCCCTCCAGCAGATGGCTGTCTTGAGCCTGGTGTAGGGGATTCTGGGAGATTTCAGCTGCTGAGTTTCTGTAGTTTGTAATGGTGGGGGTGATGAGGGTTGCAGTTGCTCTTGCCTGATTGTCTTCTCCTCTTCTTGCAGGGTCGGTGGTGACGTCAGCAGGAGTCGGGGGGAGCAGTTTTTGCCCCTCAGAATTTTACACTTTTTATCCTGAGTGTCTCATTTTGTAATTAACCTTTCCTCTGCTGGATGGAGTCTGCTGCGGGGTGCAGTACTCTGTGCAAGGCTGTTAGTTTATTAACCCCTTCTGCCTTCCCCCTGGGCGTCCTGCGCCCCCTCTGCCTCCTGGAGCAGCCATCTTTGTTTTGTTTTTTTTGTAGTCCTTTCTGGTTTTGCAGATGTATAAAGCACAACTTGTATCCCGGAGAGGCAGGGGGCGCCGCGCGCAGGCCGGCGCAGGGGTTTGGACTTGCCGCAGCCTCTTATTCCAGGATCGCCTTGGACTTTTCTTACGTCTGTGCATGTGCCGCTCTCACCGCGATTATTAACTCCTTGATGACAAGGATCTGCGCACGGCAGCCAAAAAAAAAGTGCAGAGGCCTGGAGCGCCGGCAGCTTTAACCCATTCTCATCCAGGGGTGCGTTAAGCCTGCGCCGCTCCTTGGTTGGCGGTTACTGAATCTTTTGCTTCTTCCTGTATTATAATCCAGACGGGACCTATAGAGCGACGTCCGCCCACGTCTCCCCTCCCTCGCTTAGTTACCGCGCCTGCTACACTTCATCAATGGCGGGTTAACCTGCCGAAAACTCCCATTCCTGTAAGAGGGTGTAATACAGTAAGTGACCCTAGGCTGTAGATGTGGGGGTGGTGGCGCTGGCCCTCCGCCCGCGGGGGGCCCTGATATGTGGCCCCTGTAGCTTTGTGCCTTCCGCCGTTTTGTGTGTTTTTTTTTAATATTTTATGTTCTCTTACTATTGTAC
The DNA here is from genome assembly GCF_031893055.1 of Leptodactylus fuscus. NCBI lineage: Eukaryota > Metazoa > Chordata > Amphibia > Anura > Leptodactylidae > Leptodactylus > Leptodactylus fuscus. The sequence goes on along the minus strand of NC_134273.1, from coordinate 90,997,745 downwards.
CTGTAGCTCCGCCCATAACCAGAGTGTAGACGAGCGGCCTCTGTGACCCCCACAATCCTCTGCCGCCACTCTGGCACTGAAGAGGTTAATCGGATGCGCGAAACTCCCCGAGCTTAATTTATTTTATAAGGTCATGTGACCCCTGTGGCCCCCACTATGGAGGAAGGGAGGGACAGCGACTGTAAAAAGATGTGGACCAAAAGGTGTATGACAGCAGCTGGAGACCCCTCCCCCGCAGGAGGCGGCCATTGTGTGGGCGGAGTGTAGTAGATCCCAACGACCTTGGTGAGGTAGGAGGTACGTGGCGTCTCGGTATCTAGGAAATGGCTTACACAATGGCCGCCTCCGTGCCCGCTGTCTGCCCGCTCGCCCCTCCAGCTGGGGGCGCCATGTACATTGCTTCTTTCCCGCTGCCGGAGCCGCTTCCCCTCCCCCACTCTCTTTTAATAGTTTTTTTTTTTTTCTCTCTCTCTCTCTCTCTCTGAAATTGTTCACAAAGTTTTAAATAATAAAATGTAGAAACGGATCGTGGAGGTGTCATTGTGTGTCTGAGGTCGGGAGCCCTCCTGGGGGCGCTCTCACTGCTGTAAGCACAGGACTATACACTGGGGAGACGGATAGAAGACATGGCGCAGGTCAGGGCGCCCATTTATAATACCCGGCTCACACAAGCTGGGATGGTCTGGTGTCGTAGTCAGACCCGGCTGCTCTCCCTGATTACTCCGCCTCACAGTCTTGTCCATCTTGCAGTTGGTTGTCACCCGGTCACTGTCCAGCAGGGGGGAGTCTTGTGTCTGTCTGGGTGGGGTCAGCAGTGAGTAGGGGGTCCGCACCTGCAGTAATGAGTCTGTCAGTTCTCTGCACATTTTGGGTCTTTGATGTCCTGATGGGGTTTGTGCAGATCACATAGGACACATCAGTCACAGTAACGTCTGATCTTAGGGGCTGCTCTGCTCCTCGTCCTCCTTAAAGGGATCCTCTTGCTCGCACAGCAGCCGCACCTGGCCAGGGCTGGAGTCTGGATCTCTGGTCACTTATATGCAGTAAGGTCGTGTACCCCTGGGGTTAGAGGCCTCCCCTCCATCTATGTTATCATATCCTAATATTACAGGGCTACCTCCGAACCAGGAATCTGTGCGCACTGCTGTGATCGGAGGAGAAGAAGATCATCATCATCATCATCACGGAATGTAAATGTGCTGACATCTAGTGGCTGATGAGGAAAATACAACAGCTCATAATTACTGAATCATTTCTGATTGCATCACCGAACGAGCGCAAACAGCACAATAATCGCACGTACGTGTGAGCGAGGGTGTGACATCAGCAGAGAGTGGGCGACACATGGAGAGGTCTGATACAGTCCAGCGATTCACCTATTACTACTGACAACCAGCTGTATATATCATGTATGAGAGGTTGTCACAGCCCCGCCCCCTGTATATATCATGTCTGAGAGGTAGTCACAGCCCCGCCCCCTGTATATATCATGTCTGAGAGGTAGTCACAACCCCGCCCCCTGTATATACCATGTCTGAGAGGTTGTCACAGCCCCGCCCCCTGTATATATCATGTCTGAGAGGTAGTCACAGCCCCGCCCCCTGTATATATCATGTCTGAGAGATAGTCACAGCCCTGCCCCCTGTATATATCATGTCTGAGAGGTAGTCACAGCCCCGCCCCCTGTTACTGACAACCAGCTGTATATATCATGTCTGAGAGGTAGTCACAGCCCTGCCCCCTGTATATACCATGTCTGAGAGGTAGTCACAGCCCTGCCCCCTGTATATATCATGTCTGAGAGGTAGTCACAGCCCCGCCCCCTGTTACTGACAACCAGCCTGTATATATCATGTCTGAGAGGTTGTCACAGCCCCGCCCCCTGTATATACCATGTCTGAGAGGTAGTCACAGCCCCGCCCCCTGTATATATCATGTCTGAGAGATAGTCACAGCCCTGCCCCCTGTATATATCATGTCTGAGAGGTAGTCACAGCCCCGCCCCCTGTTACTGACAACCAGCTGTATATATCATGTCTGAGAGGTAGTCACAGCCCTGCCCCCTGTATATACCATGTCTGAGAGGTAGTCACAGCCCTGCCCCCTGTATATATCATGTCTGAGAGGTAGTCACAGCCCCGCCCCCTGTTACTGACAACCAGCCTGTATATATCATGTCTGAGAGGTTGTCACAGCCCCGCCCCCTGTATATACCATGTCTGAGAGGTAGTCACAGCCCCGCCCCCTGTATATACCATGTCTGAGAGGTAGTCACAGCCCCGCCCCCTGTATATACCATGTCTGAGAGGTAGTCACAGCCCCGCCCCCTGTATATACCATGTCTGAGAGGTAGTCACAGCCCCGCCCCCTGTATATATTATGTCTGAGGGGTAGTCACAGCCCCGCCCCCTGTATATATCATGTCTGAGAGGTAGTCACAGCCCCGCCCCCTGTATATATTATGTCTGAGGGGTAGTCACAGCCCCGCCCCCTGTATATATCATGTCTGAGAGGTAGTCACAGCCCCGCCCCCTGCATATATCATGTCTGAGAGGTAGTCACAGCCCCGCCCCCTGTATATATCATGTCTGAGGGGTAGTCACAGCCCCGCCCCCTGTATATATCATGTCTGAGAGGTAGTCACAGCCCCGCCCCCTGCATATATCATGTCTGAGAGGTAGTCACAGCCCCGCCCCCTGCATATACCATGTCTGAGAGGTAGTCACAGCCCCGCCCCCTGCATATACCATGTCTGAGAGGTAGTCACAGCCCCGCCCCCTGTATATATCATGTCTGAGAGGTAGTCACAGCCCCGCCCCCTGTATATATCATGTCTGAGAGGTAGTCACAGCCCCGCCCCCTGTATATACCATGTCTGAGAGGTAGTCACAGCCCCGCCCCCTGTATATATCATGTCTGAGAGGTAGTCACAGCCCCGCCCCCTGTATATATCATGTCTGAGAGGTAGTCACAGCCCCGCCCCCTGTATATATCATGTCTGAGAGGTAGTCACAGCCCCGCCCCCTGTATATATCATGTCTGAGAGGTAGTCACAGCCCCGCCCCCTGTATATGCCATGTCTGAGAGGTAGTCACAGCCCCGCCCCCTGTATATATTATGTCTGAGGGGTAGTCACAGCCCCGCCCCCTGTATATATCATGTCTGAGAGGTAGTCACAGCCCCGCCCCCTGTATATATCATGTCTGAGAGGTAGTCACAGCCCCGCCCCCTGTATATATCATGTCTGAGAGGTAGTCACAGCCCCGCCCCCTGTTACTGACAACCAGCCTGTATATATCATGTCTGAGAGGTAGTCACAGCCCCGCCCCCTGTATATACCATGTCTGAGAGGTAGTCACAGCCCCGCCCCCTGTATATACTATGTCTGAGAGGTAGTCACAGCCCCGCCCCCTGTATATACCATGTCTGAGAGGTAGTCACAGCCCCGCCCCCTGTATATACCATGTCTGAGAGGTAGTCACAGCCCCGCCCCCTGTATATATTATGTCTGAGGGGTAGTCACAGCCCCGCCCCCTGTATATATCATGTCTGAGAGGTAGTCACAGCCCCGCCCCCTGTATATATTATGTCTGAGGGGTAGTCACAGCCCCGCCCCCTGTATATATCATGTCTGAGAGGTAGTCACAGCCCCGCCCCCTGCATATATCATGTCTGAGAGGTAGTCACAGCCCCGCCCCCTGTATATATCATGTCTGAGGGGTAGTCACAGCCCCGCCCCCTGTATATATCATGTCTGAGAGGTAGTCACAGCCCCGCCCCCTGCATATATCATGTCTGAGAGGTAGTCACAGCCCCGCCCCCTGCATATACCATGTCTGAGAGGTAGTCACAGCCCCGCCCCCTGCATATACCATGTCTGAGAGGTAGTCACAGCCCCGCCCCCTGTATATATCATGTCTGAGAGGTAGTCACAGCCCCGCCCCCTGTATATATCATGTCTGAGAGGTAGTCACAGCCCCGCCCCCTGTATATACCATGTCTGAGAGGTAGTCACAGCCCCGCCCCCTGTATATATCATGTCTGAGAGGTAGTCACAGCCCCGCCCCCTGTATATATCATGTCTGAGAGGTAGTCACAGCCCCGCCCCCTGTATATACCATGTCTGAGAGGTAGTCACAGCCCCGCCCCCTGTATATATCATGTCTGAGAGGTAGTCACAGCCCCGCCCCCTGTATATATCATGTCTGAGAGGTAGTCACAGCCCCGCCCCCTGTATATATCATGTCTGAGAGGTAGTCACAGCCCCGCCCCCTGTATATATCATGTCTGAGAGGTAGTCACAGCCCCGCCCCCTGTATATGCCATGTCTGAGAGGTAGTCACAGCCCCGCCCCCTGTATATATTATGTCTGAGGGGTAGTCACAGCCCCGCCCCCTGTATATATCATGTCTGAGAGGTAGTCACAGCCCCGCCCCCTGTATATATCATGTCTGAGAGGTAGTCACAGCCCCGCCCCCTGTATATATCATGTCTGAGAGGTAGTCACAGCCCCGCCCCCTGTATATATCATGTCTGAGAGGTAGTCACAGCCCCGCCCCCTGCATATATCATGTCTGAGAGGTAGTCACAGCCCCGCCCCCTGTATATACCATGTCTGAGAGGTAGTCACAGCCCCGCCCCCTGCTACTGACAACCAGCCTGTATATATCATGTCTGAGAGGTAGTCACAGCCCCGCCCCCTGTATATACCATGTCTGAGAGGTAGTCACAGCCCCGCCCCCTGCTACTGACAACCAGCCTGTATATATCATGTCTGAGAAGTAGTCACAGCCCCGCCCCCTGTTACGGACTTCACTAATATACTGACACGAGATGTATACACCTTAGGATATAGTGACCAGTCGGGTCGTTGCTCTTCTCTCTTACACATGGGGTGCCCGCTGCCCTGATCTCGGGGTTGCAGTACCAGATGCGTTTCGTTCATTGAAATGACTGAAGCGTTTCCTGTTCTGACTCGTTGTCGTCGCTGCTGCACTCGCCGGGTAAAGAGAATAAATATCCCAGAATATACAGAGTCCCTTCCCCCCCCCCCCCCCACAAGTCTCTATTTAAAGAGGACATTTCATGGGGGCGTTCCTCACAGCTCAGAGTCATGGCTGGACGGTAAGGAGCGCCCCCTTCTGATAGTACAGAGCTACAGACAGTAGTGTCAAGGAGGAGGCGTCTCCAGCTAGACTGTCAGGATCGCCCCTCTGACAGTGAAGAGATATTGGTGAATGCCACCGGGCAAAGCCAATTATATAAAACCGCGTGTGCCCGAGGACATGCAAGGTCCTCTTTAAGGGGTCCTCTCCCTCGATCCCGCTGTCTGTAGTTGGGACCCTCTTCCTTTGGATGTTATTTACAGATCATGCTTTTCTAGTGATCTCCTCCTTCCTGTAGGTGGCGCTAGGGCACAGTCCCGATATTAGAGGAACAGTCTGCCAAATATAAGGAGATGCTGAGAGTTTCCAGCAGGTGGCGCCGTGTACACAGGAATGGATGACACCGCCTGAAGACATGAGGACAGCGAGGTCCAGAAAAGTCCGTAATAAGGAGGAGCGGAGCTGTGATAGTGAATGGAGGTCACATCAGAGAAGAGGGGTATGGGGGGGGACGTAGGGTGGAGAGGTGATTAGAGGGGGCAGTAACGGCACGTCTAGGGGTGGGTGGGTGATTAGATGGGGAGGTAATGGGGTATAACAGTCCGTGGAGTCTCATCTTCCTCTTAGTTGGTGACCGCTATATGGGGAGGTGGGGGTGGGGTGGGGTGGGGCGGGTGTATTGGGATAAATATAACAGTCCATGGAGTCTCATCTTCCTCTGGTTTGGTGACAGCTGGACACGTATTGGGCAGCGATCTCCACAGTGGCCTCTTCTTCTCCCAGTAGGATGTAGAGTTTCCTCTTCTCCCAGTCTGGGATGTGGGCAGAGAGTCTTTGGTAGTAGACGGCCCTCACAGCTGAGTATTTGGTGCAGTGTAGCAGGAAGTGGGTCTGGTCTTCTAGGGCCCCCTGGTCACAGTGCTGGCACAGTCTCTTCTCCCGTGGCTTGTACGTCTGTCTGTATCGCCCCGTCTCTATCTCTAGGTTGTGGGCGCTCAGTCTGTATCGGCTCAGGGTCTGTCTGTGCTTGGGGTGGCGTATTCTCTCCAGGTAGGTGGCCATGGTGTAGTCCCTTTGTAGGGATTGGTACACATTGGTGAGTTGGCCGACACTCGCTTGGAGGGCGTCAGTACAGATGTAATTAGGATTATCACCATTATACAAGAGACACTGCTGATGTCATCAGTATAGATCACCCACAGACGCCATCAGATCAGTATAGATCACCCACAGACGCCATCAGATCAGTATACACTCACCGGCCACTTTATTAGGTACACCATGCTAGTAACGGGTTGGACCCCCTTTTGCCTTCAGAACTGCCTCAATTCTTCGTGGCATAGATACAACAAGGTGCTGGAAGCATTCCTCAGAGATTTTGCTCCATATTGACATGATGGCATCACACAGTTGCAGTCGCAGATTTGTCGGCTGCACATCCATGATGCGAATCTCCCGTTCCACCACATCCCAAAGATGCTCCTCTATTGGATTGAGATCTGGTGACTGTGGAGGCCATTGGAGGACAGTGAACTCATTGTCATGTTCAAGAAACCAGTCTGAGATGATTCCAGCTTTATGACATGGCATTGCATTATCCTGCTGAAAGTAGCCATCAGATGTTGGGTACATTGTGCTCATAAAGGGATGGACATGGTCAGCAACAATACTCAGGTAGGCTTTGGCGTTGCAACGATGCTCAATTGGTACCAAGGGGCCCAAAGAGTGCCAAGAAAATATTCCCCACACCATGACACCACCACCACCAGCCTGAACCGTTACCGATACAAGGCAGGATGGATCCATGCTTTCATGTTGTTGACGCCAAATTCTGACCCTACCATCCGAATGTCGCAGCAGAAATCGAGACTCATCAGACCAGGCAACGTTTTTCCAATCTTCAATTGTCCAATTTCGATGAGCTTGTGCAAATTGTAGCCTCAGTTTCCTGTTCTTAGCTGAAAGGAGTGGCACCCGGTGTGGTCTTCTGCTGCTGTAGCCCATCTGTAGCCTCAAAGTTGGACGTACTGTGCGGCGTTCAGAGATGCTCTTCTGGCTACCTTGGTTGTAACGGGTGGCTATTTGAGTCACTGTTGCCTTTCTATCAGCTGGAACCAGTCTGGCCATTCTCCTCTGACCTCTGGCATCAACAACGCATTTCCGCCCCCCACAGAACTGCCGCTCACTGGATGTTTTTTCTTTTTCGGACCATTCTCTGTAAACCCTAGAGATGGTTGTGCGTGAAAATCCCAGTAGATCAGCAGTTTCTGAAATACTCAGACCAGCCCTTCTGGCACCAACAACCATGCCACGTTCAAAGGCACTCAAATCACCTTTCTTCCCCCCCATACTGATGCTCGGTTTGAACTGCAGGAGATTGTCTTGACCATGTCTACATGCCTAAATGCACTGAGTGGCCGCCATGTGATTGGCTGATTAGAAATTAAGTGTTAACGAGCAGTTGGACAGGTGTACCTAATAAAGTGGCCGGTGAGTGTAGATCACCCACAGACGCCATCAGATCAGTATAGATCACCCACAGACGCCATCAGATCAGTATAGATCACCCACAGACGCCATCAGATCAGTATAGATCACCCACAGACGCCATCAGATCAGTATAGATCATCCACACTTGTTTTTTGTAGATCGAACACAGTTTCTGCAGGTTCACAGAATATTGGGAATGCAATGACTACATTTATATGCCCTGCCTGGAAACCTCATCTCTGCCTCCTGGAGTGTAGTCGCGTGTGATGTATACTGCCCCCTACACAGTGCTGTATACCTGGGGGTGGCCGTGTGTGATGTATACTGCCCCCTACACAGTGCTGTATACCTGGGGGTGGCCGTGTGTGATGTATACTGCCCCCTACACAGTGCTGTATACCTGGGGGTGGCCGTGTGTGATGTATACTGCCCCCTACATAGTGCTGTATACCTGGGGGGTGGTCGTGTGTGATGTATACTGCCCCCTACACAGTGCTGTATACCTGGGGGTGGCCGTGTGTGATGTATACTGCCCCCTACATAGTGCTGTATACCTGGGGGTGGCCGTGTGTGATGTATACTGCCCCCTACATAGTGCTGTATACCTGGGGGGTGGTCGTGTGATGTATACTGCCCCCTACACAGTGCTGTATACCTGGGGGGGGGGTCGTGTGTGATGTATACTGCCCCCTACACAGTGCTGTATACCTGGGGGGTGGCCGTGTGTGATGTATACTGCCCCCTACACAGTGCTGTATTCCTACAGGTGTTCATGTGTGATGTATGCTGCCCCCTCCCCCCCACTTCTGTATACTCTGTAGACTGTATTAAAGGGACGGTGTCCAGTCTTATGTAAGCTCTGTGAGTCCTATAAGGTCCGTCGCTCTGTTCACATCCATCTGATGCAGGGCTCTCCTGTTCCTGTTTAAATAATTGTCACAGCTGATGTGTTGTTACAGTGTATTATTGTGGGGGGAACAATTAGGTGTCAGACTCTTGTCTTGATGTATTGGGGTGACACTGACCGCCAGGAGCTTACAATCTGGATTCACAGATGCCGCACCATTGTGGAGGACGTTGCCTGACGGTGCGGTGGCCGCAGTCGCCCTTTGTGTTCCCATTCTGTTTCGGCCTGCTAACCCCTTCCTCCGGCCCCCTGCCCTCCACACAGTTCCCTCTTCCTGGTCCGGAGCCTGCGGTCTGTGTAGTAGACACGGGCACCGCAGTGACTTCATCACTTTGCTGATATGAGAGGGTGCAGTGTTGATTAGTCGCCGACCTGTATGACCCCCCCTCCCTATTGGCAGACCAGGGTGACAATGAGCTCCTCTGTCCCCAGAATGAGGAGGGGACCATTTTTGTCCCTTGGACCAGAGCCACCTGAAAGGACAAAAGAAGCTATTGTGGTGACACCCCCCGTCCCCCTACCGCCGTCATCTGAGCCATGGGAGACGCGGCGTGCGGAGGAGCAGTTATGTGTCATTCTGCTTGTACACACAATGATGGGAGGGATTGTCCTGCGTCACACCTGTCTCTTGTATTATTGGGGCACCATAGACCCCTCTACTTCATATTAATATTTGGGGGACACAGGTCAGAAATGAATGATGTCACAGTCTGCTCCAGTTACAGCCATAGATGAATAGGGGGAGCAGTGGGCGATATAGGAAGGGGAAGTAAATTTGGGGTACAGCCTCCCGTCACCGCCCCTGCTCCACTTCAATCTGAGACCGATCACACAGCCCTGGTCCTGGCCGCCATCTTTATGGGGCCCTTTCCCACCGGAGGGCTGTGTGTTGTGCTGCAACATCTCCTCTATGACATTACCTGCTCTCACAGCTGAGGGTTTGCTACAATGCTTCTTGGATTCCTCCGCAGGACGCGCGCCATTCCTTCACACCGTGGGACATTCCTATGGTTATGGGGGTGATCGTCATCTTCATCGATTACACAAAATGATTGTTCCTGGCCATAGAAATGGGCTGTACAATAAGGACTCCTAGAGTCCCCAATGTGACCCTCTGCCCCCCCCCCCCCCCCCGCTCCTCTTCTCCCTCCTGTTTCACCCTTTCATTACCCCACAATAAGCGTCGTCCCTGCCCCCTCCCAGCGGTGCCTGTGTATGGGACAGGCGAGAGGTGACGGTGTGTGAATAGGCGCCTGGGGATGGGTCACTGCTCCGCCATTGTCATGGGGGGGCGCTCTGTGTGTCCATTATAGCGCCAGCATATGTAACAGTCACAGAAAATAGCCACTAATTATGGGAGACAATGGGGTGTGGGTGGCCGCAGCGCCCGCTGGAGGAATATTCGGCATCCCACTGATGTCATACACGCTCCTGTCTGTACTGATGTGTCCCCTTTATGTTGGGCTCCATCTGAAGCTATTGATGGAGGGGCGACCATTGTCCTCGCTCTGTGCTGAATGGGTCCATGGACTCCTCTCCGCTCCCCCCACTAGCCCGGCTGTTCTCTTCAGCTGCTCAGTTCAGTCTTGTGACCCTTTTAGGGCGTCAGGGCGAGGCAGTCACTCCCTTATTATCACAATAGTTATAAAACTCCTATCAGGGTCATTAAAACTGGAGATGGTTCATTTGTTTCCACTTATATATCTCGTGGGGTCATGTTCTGTGCAATACAGTCACCCCATCATCCCTGACCCCAGGAGCTGACAATCTAATCTCTATATCACACAATGTATCACTCCCATCATCCCTGACCCCAGGAGCTGACAATCTAATCACTATATCACACACACAATGTATCACCCCCATCATCCCTGACCCCAGGAGCTGACAATCTAATCTCTATATCACACAATGTATCACTCCCATCATCCCTGACCCAGGAGCTGACAATCTAATCTCTATATCACACACAATGTATCACTCCCATCATCCCTGACCCCAGGAGCTGACAATCTAATCTCTATATCACACAATGTATCACTCCCATCATCCCTGACCCAGGAGCTGACACTCTAATCTCTATATCACACACAATGTATCACTACCATCATCCCTGACCCCAGGAGCTGACAATCTAATCTCTATATCACACACAATGTATCACCCCCATCATCCCTGACCCCAGGAGCTGACACTCTAATCTCTATATCACACACAATGTATCACTCCCATCATCCCTGACCCCAGGAGCTGACACTCTAATCTCTATATCACACACAATGTATCACTACCATCATCCCTGACCCCAGGAGCTGACAATCTAATCTCTATATCACACACAATGTATCACTCCCATCATCCCTGACCCCAGGAGCTGACAATCTAATCTCTATATCACACAATGTATCACTCCCATCATCCCTGACCCCAGGAGCTGACAATCTAATCTCTATATCACACAATGTATCACTCCCATCATCCCTGACCCCAGGAGCTGACACTCTAATCTCTATATCACACACAATGTATCACTACCATCATCCCTGACCCCAGGAGCTGACAATCTAATCTCTATATCACACACAATGTATCACCCCCATCATCCCTGACCCCAGGAGCTGACAATCTAATCTCTATATCACACACAATGTATCACTCCCATCATCCCTGACCCCAGGAGCTGACAATCTAATCTCTATATCACACAATGTATCACTCCCATCATCCCTGACCCCAGGAGCTGACAATCTAATCTCTATATCACACAATGTATCACTCCCATCATCCCTGACCCCAGGAGCTGACAATCTAATCTCTATATCACACACAATGTATCACTCCCATCATCCCTGACCCCAGGAGCTGACAATCTAATCTCTATATCACACAATGTATCACTCCCATCATCCCTGACCCCAGGAGCTGACCATCTAATCTCTATATCACACACAATGTATCACTCCCATCATCCCTGACCCCAGGAGCTGACACTCTAATCTCTATATCACACACAATGTATCACCCCCATCATCCCTGACCCCAGGAGCTGACAATCTAATCTCTATATCACACACAATGTATCACTCCCATCATCCCTGACCCAGGAGCTGACAATCTAATCTCTATATCACACACAATGTATCACTCCCATCATCCCTGACCCCAGGAGCTGACACTCTAATCTCTATATCACACACAATGTATCACTCCCATCATCCCTGACCCCAGGAGCTGACACTCTAATCTCTATATCACACAATGTATCACCCCCATCATCCCTGACCCAGGAGCTGACAATCTAATCTCTATATCACACACAATGTATCACTCCCATCATCCCTGACCCCAGGAGCTGACACTCTAATCTCTATATCACACACAATGTATCACTCCCATCATCCCTGACCCCAGGAGCTGACACTCTAATCTCTATATCACACACAATGTATCACTCCCATCATCCCTGACCCCAGGAGCTGACACTCTAATCTCTATATCACACAATGTATCACTCCCATCATCCCTGACCCCAGGAGCTGACAATCTAATCTCTATATCACACACAATGTATCACTCCCATCATCCCTGACCCCAGGAGCTGACCATCTAATCTCTATATCACACACAATGTATCACTCCCATCATCCCTGACCCCAGGAGCTGACCATCTAATCTCTATATCACACACAATGTATCACTCCCATCATCCCTGACCCCAGGAGCTGACAATCTAATCTCTATATCACACACAATGTATCACTCCCATCATCCCTGACCCCAGGAGCTGACACTCTAATCTCTATATCACACACAATGTATCACTGCCATCATCCCTGACCCCAGGAGCTGACAATCTAATCTCTATATCACACACAATGTATCACTACCATCATCCCTGACCCCAGGAGCTGACAATCTAATCTCTATATCACACACAATGTATCACTCCCATCATCCCTGACCCCAGGAGCTGACAATCTAATCTCTATATCACACACACAATGTATCACTACCATCATCCCTGACCCCAGGAGCTGACACTCTAATCTCTATATCACACACAATGTATCACTCCCATCATCCCTGACCCCAGGAGCTGACAATCTAATCTCTATATCACACACAATGTATCACTCCCATCATCCCTGACCCCAGGAGCTGACAATCTAATCTCTATATCACACACAATGTATCACTCCCATCATCCCTGACCCAGGAGCTGACAATCTAATCTCTATATCACACACAATGTATCACTCCCATCATCCCTGACCCCAGGAGCTGACACTCTAATCTCTATATCACACAATGTATCACTCCCATCATCCCTGACCCCAGGAGCTGACAATCTAATCTCTATATCACACACAATGTATCACTCCCATCATCCCTGACCCCAGGAGCTGACACTCTAATCTCTATATCACACAATGTATCACTCCCATCATCCCTGACCCCAGGAGCTGACAATCTAATCTCTATATCACACACAATGTATCACTCCCATCATCCCTGACCCCAGGAGCTGACCATCTAATCTCTATATCACACACAATGTATCACTCCCATCATCCCTGACCCCAGGAGCTGACCATCTAATCTCTATATCACACACAATGTATCACTCCCATCATCCCTGACCCCAGGAGCTGACACTCTAATCTCTATATCACACACAATGTATCACTCCCATCATCCCTGACCCCAGGAGCTGACAATCTAATCTCTATATCACACACAATGTATCACTCCCATCATCCCTGACCCCAGGAGCTGACACTCTAATCTCTATATCACACACAATGTATCACTCCCATCATCCCTGACCCCAGGAGCTGACAATCTAATCTCTATATCACACAATGTATCACTACCATCATCCCTGACCCCAGGAGCTGACAATCTAATCTCTATATCACACACAATGTATCACTCCCATCATCCCTGACCCCAGGAGCTGACAATCTAATCTCTATATCACACACACAATGTATCACTACCATCATCCCTGACCCCAGGAGCTGACACTCTAATCTCTATATCACACACAATGTATCACTCCCATCATCCCTGACCCCAGGAGCTGACAATCTAATCTCTATATCACACACAATGTATCACTCCTATCATCCCTGACCCCAGGAGCTGACAATCTAATCTCTATATCACACACAATGTATCACTCCCATCATCCCTGACCCCAGGAGCTGACAATCTAATCTCTATATCACACACAATGTATCACTACCATCATCCCTGACCCCAGGAGCTGACAATCTAATCTCTATATCACACACAATGTATCACTCCCATCATCCCTGACCCCAGGAGCTGACAATCTAATCTCTATATCACACACAATGTATCACTGCCATCATCCCTGACCCCAGGAGCTGACACTCTAATCTCTATATCACACACACAATGTATCACTCCCATCATCCCTGACCCCAGGAGCTGACAATCTAATCTGTATATCACACACAATGTATCACTCCCATCATCCCTGACCCCAGGAGCTGACAATCTAATCTCTATATCACACACAATGTATCACTCCCATCATCCCTGACCCCAGGAGCTGACAATCTAATCTCTATATCACACACAATGTATCACTCCCATCATCCCTGACCCCAGGAGCTGACAATCTAATCTCTATATCACACAATGTATCACTCCCATCATCCCTGACCCCAGGAGCTGACAATCTAATCTCTATATCACACACAATGTATCACTTCCATCATCCCTGACCCCAGGAGCTGACACTCTAATCTCTATATCACACACAATGTATCACTCCCATCATCCCGGACCCCAGGAGCTGACAATCTAATCTCTATATCACACACACTGTATCACTCCCATCATCCCTGACCCCAGGAGCTGACACTCTAATCTCTATATCACACACAATGTATCACTCCCATCATCCCTGACCCCAGGAGCTGACAATCTAATCTCTATATCACACAATGTATCACTCCCATCATCCCTGACCCCAGGAACTGACAATCTAATCTCTATATCACACAATGTATCACTCCCATCATCCCTGACCCCAGGAACTGACAATCTAATCTCTATATCACACACACTGTATCACTCCCATCATCCCTGACCCCAGGAACTGACAATCTAATCTCTATATCACACAATGTATCACTCCCATCATCCCTGACCCAGGAGCTGACAATCTAATCTCTATATCACACACACAATGTATCACTACCATCATCCCTGACCCCAGGAACTGACAATCTAATCTCTATATCACACAATGTATCACTCCCATCATCCCTGACCCCAGGAACTGACAATCTAATCTCTATATCACACAATGTATCACTCCCATCATCCCTGACCCCAGGAACTGACAATCTAATCTCTATATCACACACACTGTATCACTCCCATCATCCCTGACCCCAGGAACTGACAATCTAATCTCTATATCACACAATGTATCACTCCCATCATCCCTGACCCCAGGAGCTGACAATCTAATCTCTATATCACACACAATGTATCACTCCCATCATCCCTGACCCCAGGAGCTGACAATCTAATCTCTATATCACACACAATGTATCACTCCCATCATCCCTGACCCCAGGAGCTGACAATCTAATCTCTATATCACACACACAATGTATCACTGCCATCATCCCTGACCCCAGGAGCTGACAATCTAATCTCTATATCACACACAATGTATCACTCCCATCATCCCTGACCCCAGGAGCTGACAATCTAATCTCTATATCACACACAATGTATCACTCCCATCATCCCTGACCCCAGGAGCTGACAATCTAATCTCTATATCACACACAATGTATCACTTCCATCATCCCTGACCCAGGAGCTGACAATCTAATCTCTATATCACACACAATGTATCACTCCCATCATCCCTGACCCCAGGAGCTGACAATCTAATCTCTATATCACACACAATGTATCACTCCCATCATCCCTGACCCCAGGAGCTGACACTCTAATCTCTATATCACACAATGTATCACTCCCATCATCCCTGACCCAGGAGCTGACAATCTAATCTCTATATCACACACAATGTATCACTCCCATCATCCCTGACCCCAGGAGCTGACAATCTAATCTCTATATCACACAATGTATCACCCCCATCATCCCTGACCCCAGGAGCTGACACTCTAATCTCTATATCACACAATGTATCACTCCCATCATCCCTGACCCCAGGAGCTGACAATCTAATCTCTATATCACACACAATGTATCACTGCCATCATCCCTGACCCAGGAGCTGACAATCTAATCTCTATATCACACACAATGTATCACTCCCATCATCCCTGACCCCAGGAGCTGACAATCTAATCTCTATATCACACACACAATGTATCACTCCCATCATCCCTGACCCCAGGAGCTGACACTCTAATCTCTATATCACACAATGTATCACTGCCATCATCCCTGACCCCAGGAGCTGACACTCTAATCTCTATATCACACACAATGTATCACTCCCATCATCCCTGACCCCAGGAGCTGACAATCTAATCTCTATATCACACACAATGTATCACTCCCATCATCCCTGACCCCAGGAGCTGACAATCTAATCTCTATATCACACACAATGTATCACTCCCGTCATCCCTGACCCCAGGAGCTGACAATCTAATCTCTATATCACACAATGTATCACTCCCATCATCCCTGACCCCAGGAGCTGACAATCTAATCTCTATATCACACAATGTATCACTCCCATCATCCCTGACCCCAGGAGCTGACACTCTAATCTCTATATCACACACAATGTATCACTCCCATCATCCCTGACCCCAGGAGCTGACAATCTAATCTCTATATCACACACACTGTATCACTCCCATCATCCCTGACCCCAGGAGCTGACAATCTAATCTCCATATCACACACAATGTATCACTCCCATCATCCCTGACCCCAGGAGCTGACAATCTAATCTCTATATCACACACAATGTATCACTCCCATCATCCCTGACCCCAGGAGCTGACAATCTAATCTCTATATCACACACACAATGTATCACTTCCATCATCCCTGACCCCAGGAGCTGACAATCTAATCTCTATATCACACAATGTATCACTCCCCATCATCCCTGACCCCAGGAGCTGACACTCTAATCTCTATATCACACAATGTATCACTACCATCATCCCTGACCCCAGGAGCTGACACTCTAATCTCTATATCACACAATGTATCACTCCCATCATCCCTGACCCCAGGAGCTGACAATCTAATCTCTATATCACACAATGTATCACTCCCATCATCCCTGACCCCAGGAGCTGACAATCTAATCTCTATATCACACACAATGTATCACTCCCATCATCCCTGACCCCAGGAGCTGACAATCTAATCTCTATATCACACAATGTATCACTCCCATCATCCCTGACCCCAGGAGCTGACAATCTAATCTCTATATCACACAATGTATCACTCCCATCATCCCTGACCCCAGGAGCTGACAATCTAATCTCTATATCACACACAATGTATCACTCCCATCATCCCTGACCCCAGGAGCTGACAATCTAATCTCTATATCACACACAATGTATCACTGCCATCATCCCTGACCCCAGGAGCTAACAATCTAATCTCTATATCACACACAATGTATCACTCCCATCATCCCTGACCCCAGGAGCTGACAATCTAATCTCTATATCACACACACAATGTATCATTCCCATCATCCCTGACCCCAGGAGCTGACAATCTAATCTCCATATCACACACAATGTATCACTCCCATCATCCCTGACCCCAGGAGCTGACACTCTAATCTCTATATCACACACAATGTATCACTCCCATCATCCCTGACCACAGGAGCTGACAATCTAATCTCTATATCACACACAATGTATCACTCCCATCATCCCTGACCCCAGGAGCTGACAATCTAATCTCTATATCACACACAATGTATCACTCCCATCATCCCTGACCCCAGGAGCTGACAATCTAATCTCTATATCACACAATGTATCACTGCCATCATCCCTGACCCCAGGAGCTGACAATCTAATCTCTATATCACACACAATGTATCACTCCCATCATCCCGGACCCCAGGAGCTGACAATCTAATCTCTATATCACACACAATGTATCACTCCCATCATCCCTGACCCCAGGAGCTGACACTCTAATCTCTATATCACACACAATGTATCACTCCCATCATCCCTGACCCCAGGAGCTGACACTCTAATCTCTATATCACACACAATGTATCACTCCCATCATCCCTGACCCCAGGAGCTGACAATCTAATCTGCAATATTGTATATTACCGATGTGTGTTACACTAGTATAACATTGTGTATTACACCGTACTATGACCTGTATACTATAGCGTTACACTGCTGTGTATTACACCGTACTATGACCTGTATACTATAGCGTTACACTGCTGTGTATTACACCGTACTATGACCTGTATACTATAGCGTTACACTGCTGTGTATTACACCGTACTATGACCTGTATACTATAGCGTTACACTGCTGTGTATTACACCGTACTATGACCTGTATACTATAGCGTTACACTGCTGTGTATTACACTGTACTATGACCTGTATACTATATATACTATATACTGTTATACTGCTGTGTATTACACCGTACTATGACCTGTATACTATAGCGTTACACTGCTGTGTTTCATACTGTATCATGTGCTGTAGGGACTGTTGGGAACAGCTCTCATTATCTACAAAAACAAATGTGTGTGCGGCGTCTTCAGGGTGCAATGCTCTGCAGGTGTGGGAGTGGGAGGCAGAGTCGCCTGTTCCTGTCACAGCTCAGGATTGGTCAGGGCATAGCTGCTGTTTCCTTGGAGGGGAGATGTGGTACCATGGAGCTTTAGAGGGGGGCACAAGAATCCCCCTCCCCGGGCCCGTTTTAAGTGATTAATGAGAGATCTTCCTGTTGGAGAGTGAGGGAGGGGCTTGGCCGGCCTGGTACCCACACAGGAGGAAGGGGTACAACAGCCAAGGCAACGACGGGGTTAATAAGATGGGGGCACTAGCGGCTGTGAACTGAAGTGAACCCAGCCAATAATGCCAGATAAGGAAGGGCCAGGAAACTAGAGCATGGTGGTGGGGTCTAGTCAGCTCCGGACCACTGAACAGACCTGACGCAACGTCGTACCTACAAGAGTAACACCAGGGATAGTCACACTCCACCTGCTCCTGCTCATAGAGCTGAGGGTTTGTTACAATTATATCTAGCTCATACAATCCTATGTCAGATACACAGCCGGGACCCCCCCACTCTGATCCGTGTCCCCCCCACACTGATCCGTGTTCCCCCCACTGATCCGTGTTCTCCCACTCTGATCCGTGTGTCCCCCACACTGACCCGTGTCCCCCCCACACTGACCCGTGTCCCCCCCACACTGACCCGTGTCCCCCCCACTGACCCGTGTCCCCCCCACACTGATCCGTGTCCCCCCCACTGATCCGTGTCCCCCCCACTGATCCGTGTTCCCCCCACTGATCCGTGTCCCCCCCACTGATCAGTGTCCCCCCCCACTGATCCGTGTCCCCCCCACTGATCCGTGTCCTCCCACTCTGATCCGTGTCCCCCCCACACTGATCCGTGTCCCCCCACTCTGATCCGTGTACCCCACTCTGATCCGTGTCCCCCCACTCTGATCCGTGTCCCCCCCCACTGATGCATGTCCCCCCACTCTGTTCCGTGTCCCCCCACACTGATCCGTGTCCCACCCACACTGATGCGTGTCCCCCCGCACTGATCCGTGTCCCCCCACTGATCTGTGTCCCCCCACTGTTCCGTGTCCCCCCCACTGATCCGTGTCCCCCCACTCTGATCCGTGTCCCCCCCACTGATCCGTGTCCCCCCCACTGTTCCGTGTCCCCCCCACTGATCCGTGTCCCCCCACTGTTCCGTGTCCCCCCACTGATCCGTGTCCCCCCACTCTGATCCGTGTCCCCCCCACTGATCCGTGTCCCCCCACTGTTCCGTGTCCCCCCCACTGTTCCGTGTCCCCCCCACTCTGATCCGTGTCCCCCCCCCCCCCCGATCATCTGGTCTGTTGTAGGAGTAACAATAACAACAGATGTGTCCATAGACAGACAGACAGACGGACGGCAGCAGCACCATGACAGGACCCGCTATCTTTGCTCGGCTCATTGGTATCCATCTTATTCCTCTCTTTCTTGCCTGTGGCTTTAGATGGACTCTGATGCAGGAGCGAATGTCGCCAGAACTGAACTGAAACACTGTAACAAACTATCACAATAGGAGAGATATCAGCTTTAGATAACGGACTATACTGAAACATTGTAACAAACCCTCAGCTGTGAGCAGGCTTGGGTCAGTGCAGTTTTCAGCCCATTTACTGGCAGCAAGCAGAGGTTTGGAGATAAAATCCAGATGAGACAATTGGACATCTCTGATGGGGGCTCTGGAGCCCACTCACCCACCCCGCAGCCCAGCCTGGGATCTCAGTCACAGTGTTTAGGATTGCTGACATGTGGATCATTGCTGAGGAGCGCCGGTCGGACCCCTGGCATAGTGGAGTTACCTGCGCCCCTGGCAGTGAAGGGGTTACGGCGTACAGTGCTATAATCCTGCCTAATCTACTTTATACAATGGAATAAATGGGATAATGCAGGGCTCCTGTGTACAGTATAGTGCGGGGCCTGGCCTGGGGTGACGTGTTATGGCCGCTGTCACGCGTCTGACGGATGGCGCTCGCTCACAATCTCTCCCTCCAGGTAAGACTTATCAGGTGCACTTTTCACCCCACGCCACTGTACAAGAAGCGACTGGTGGTGGATCCCCCGGGGGACCACTCCCCAAACATGACTCACCATCCACTGAGCTGTGCTTACTATCCTGAGCCCAGGAGCTTACAATCTATACAAAGAATTGCAGGATCACACCAACCACGCAGAGAGATGACAATAAAGGAGCACTCCACCCCAAATCTACACCAAGTGTCAAGGCTATGTATAGAAAGAAAGCTCCATCAATGTCTGGAGAAATTCTGTAACGTTCCTACAGATCTCTGCTGGCTGTCACTGAATGGATGAATCTCGTCACTGACACATTGTAACAGCACTCAGCTGTGTGCACATGGCTAGCTCACAACAGGGAGAGAAAACATTTCCATTCACTGGCAGCAAGAAGAGGTCTTAAGATTCGGGTAATATCCGAGCACTATACAGCGGGCAGGTCAGAGGCGTTGGCACCATCTCGGGTACATGTGTGCATGTTTGTGGCGCGATCTCCCCTCTCCCATATTTCCTCTCTGCCTGCTGATGCCGGACTTGTTGGCGGGGCGGAGGTTGGCACCAGCAGTGTACACATGGCGAGTGAAGGGATAGTGTGCACACAGGAGTGATGCTCTGCAGGGAACACACATACTTGTGCCCTGATGTCACTAACACCACCGTGATGACTTTTCAATGTGAGTCAAATATCCAGAAAGAAGTAAATAAAAAAAATAGGAAACCGGCAGAAGACGAAGGAGAGCGAAGAGCCTGGCAGCGGCCGGTCACTGACCTGCACATGTGATGACTCTAACAGATCCACAGCCTCTGGATGATCCCGCGCTGCAGCAGAATTCTCCTCACATCCTGCTGAATTTACTACCACACCCCCCAAAGACTTATACCAAAGACCCCCAGGCATTCATAATATGCTGAGACTTGTAGTTCCACAATATGTCACTGTGTACATACATTACATTACTTATCCTGTATTATACTCCAGAGCTGCGCTCACTATTCTGCTGCTACAGTCACTGTGTACATACATTACATTACTTATCCTGTATTATACTCCAGAGCTGCGCTCACTATTCTGCTGGTGCAGTCACTGTGTACATACATTATATTACTTATCCTGTATTATACTCCAGAGCTGCGCTCACTATTCTGCTGGTGCAGTCACTGTGTACATACATTACATTACTTATCCTGTATTATACTCCAGAGCTGCGCTCACTATTCTGCTGGTACAGTCACTGTGTACATACATTACATTACTTATCCTGTATTATACTCCAGAGCTGCGCTCACTATTCTGCTGGTGCAGTCACTGTGTACATACATTACATTACTTATCCTGTATTATACTCCAGAGCTGCGCTCACTATTCTGCTGGTACAGTCACTGTGTACATACATTACATTACTTATCCTGTATTATACTCCAGAGCTGCGCTCACTATTCTGCTGGTACAGTCACTGTGTACATACATTACATTACTTATCCTGTATTATACTCCAGAGCTGCGCTCACTATTCTGCTGGTACAGTCACTGTGTACATATATTACATTACTTATCCTGTATTATACTCCAGAGCTGCGCTCACTATTCTGCTGGTACAGTCACTGTGTACATACATTACTTATCCTGTATTATACTCCAGAGCTGCGCTCACTATTCTGCTGGTGCAGTCACTGTATACATACATTACATTACTTATCCTGTATTATACCCCAGAGCTGCGCTCACTATTCTGCTGGTACAGTCACTGTGTACATACATTACATTACTTATCCTGTATTATACTCCAGAGCTGCGCTCACTATTCTGCTGGTGCTGTCAATGTGCACATATATTACATTACTTATCCTGTATTATACTCCAGAGCTGCGCTCACTATTCTGCTGGTACAGTCACTGTGTACATACATTACATTACTTATCCTGTATTATACTCCAGAGCTGCGCTCACTATTCTGCTGGTGCAGTCACTGTGTACATACATTACATTACTTATCCTGTATTATACTCCAGAGCTGCGCTCACTATTCTGCTGGTGCAGTCACTGTGTACATACATTACATTACTTATCCTGTATTATACTCCAGAGCTGCGCTCACTATTCTGCTGGTGCTGTCACTGTGCACATATATTACATTACTTATCCTGTATTATACTCCAGAGCTGCGCTCACTATTCTGCTGGTACAGTCACTGTGTACATACATTACATTACTTATCCTGTATTATACTCCAGAGCTGCGCTCACTATTCTGCTGGTACAGTCACTGTGTACATACATTACTTCTCCTGTATTATACTCCAGAGCTGCGCTCACTATTCTGCTGGTGCAGTCACTGTGTACATACATTACATTACTTATCCTGTATTATACTCCAGAGCTGCGCTCACTATTCTGCTGGTACAGTCACTGTGTACATACATTACATTACTTATCCTGTATTATACTCCAGAGCTGCGCTCACTATTCTGCTGGTACAGTCACTGTGTACATACATTACATTACTTATCCTGTATTATACCCCAGAGCTGCGCTCACTATTCTGCTGGTCACTGTGTACATACATTACATTACTTATCCTGTATTATACCCCAGAGCTGCGCTCACTATTCTGCTGGTGCAGTCACTGTGTACATACATTACATTACTTATCCTGTATTATACTCCAGAGCTGCGCTCACTATTCTGCTGGTACAGTCAC
Source organism: Leptodactylus fuscus (assembly GCF_031893055.1). NCBI lineage: Eukaryota > Metazoa > Chordata > Amphibia > Anura > Leptodactylidae > Leptodactylus > Leptodactylus fuscus. The sequence goes on along the minus strand of NC_134273.1, from coordinate 90,974,709 downwards.
TGTGTACATACATTACATTACTTATCCTGTATTATACTCCAGAGCTGCGCTCACTATTCTGCTGGTACAGTCACTGTGTACATACATTACATTACTTATCCTGTATTATACCCCAGAGCTGCGCTCACTATTCTGCTGGTCACTGTGTACATACATTACATTACTTATCCTGTATTATACCCCAGAGCTGCGCTCACTATTCTGCTGGTGCAGTCACTGTGTACATACATTACATTACTTATCCTGTATTATACTCCAGAGCTGCGCTCACTATTCTGCTGGTACAGTCACTGTGTACATACATTACATTACTTATCCTGTATTATACTCCAGAGCTGCGCTCACTATTCTGCTGGTACAGTCACTGTGTACATACATTACATTACTTATCCTGTATTATACTCCAGAGCTGCGCTCACTATTCTGCTGGTACAGTCACTGTGTACATACATTACATTACTTATCCTGTATTATACTCCAGAGCTGCACTCACTATTCTGCTGGTACAGTCACTGTGTACATATATTACATTACTTATCCTGTATTATACTCCAGAGCTGCGCTCACTATTCTGCTGGTACAGTCACTGTGTACATACATTACATTACTTATCCTGTATTATACTCCAGAGCTGCGCTCACTATTCTGCTGGTACAGTCACTGTGTACATACATTACATTACTTATCCTGTATTATACTCCAGAGCTGCGCTCACTATTCTGCTGCTACAGTCACTGTGTACATACATTACATTACTTATCCTGTATTATACTCCAGAGCTGCGCTCACTATTCTGCTGGTATAGTCACTGTGTACATACATTACATTACTTATCCTGTATTATACTCCAGAGCTGCGCTCACTATTCTGCTGGTGCAGTCACTGTATACATACATTACATTACTTATCCTGTATTATACCCCAGAGCTGCGCTCACTATTCTGCTGGTACAGTCACTGTGTACATACATTACATTACTTATCCTGTATTATACTCCAGAGCTGCGCTCACTATTCTGCTGGTGCAGTCACTGTGTACATACATTACATTACTTATCCTGTATTATACTCCAGAGCTGCGCTCACTATTCTGCTGGTGCAGTCACTGTGTACATACATTACATTACTTATCCTGTATTATACTCCAGAGCTGCGCTCACTATTCTGCTGGTGCTGTCACTGTGCACATATATTACATTACTTATCCTGTATTATACTCCAGAGCTGCGCTCACTATTCTGCTGGTACAGTCACTGTGTACATACATTACATTACTTATCCTGTATTATACTCCAGAGCTGCGCTCACTATTCTGCTGGTACAGTCACTGTGTACATACATTACTTCTCCTGTATTATACTCCAGAGCTGCGCTCACTATTCTGCTGGTGCAGTCACTGTGTACATACATTACATTACTTATCCTGTATTATACTCCAGAGCTGCGCTCACTATTCTGCTGGTGCAGTCACTGTGTACATACATTACATTACTTATCCTGTATTATACTCCAGAGCTGCGCTCACTATTCTGCTGGTACAGTCACTGTGTACATACATTACATTACTTATCCTGTATTATACTCCAGAGCTGCGCTCACTATTCTGCTGGTGCAGTCACTGTGTACATACATTACATTACTTCTCCTGTATTATACCCCAGAGCTGCGCTCACTATTCTGCTGGTGCAGTCACTGTGTACATACATTACATTACTTATCCTGTATTATACTTCAGAGCTGCACTCACTATTCTGCTGGTGCAGTCACTGTGTACATACATTACATTACTTCTCCTGTATTATACCCCAGAGCTGCGCTCACTATTCTGCTGGTACAGTCACTGTGTACATACATTACATTACTTCTCCTGTATTATACCCCAGAGCTGCGCTCACTATTCTGCTGGTGCAGTCACTGTGTACATACATTACATTACTTATCCTGTATTATACTCCAGAGCTGCGCTCACTATTCTGCTGGTACAGTCACTGTGTACATACATTACATTACTTATCCTGTATTATACTCCAGAGCTGCACTCACTATTCTGCTGGTACAGTCACTGTGTACATACATTACATTACTTATCCTGTATTATACTCCAGAGCTGCGCTCACTATTCTGCTGGTACAGTCACTGTGTACATACATTACATTACTTATCCTGTATTATACTCCAGAGCTGCGCTCACTATTCTGCTGGTACAGTTACTGTGTACATACATTACATTACTTCTCCTGTATTATACTCCAGAGCTGCGCTCACTATTCTGCTGGTACAGTCACTGTGTACATACATTACATTACTTATCCTGTATTATACTCCAGAGCTGCGCTCACTATTCTGCTGGTACAGTCACTGTGTACATACATTACATTACTTATCCTGTATTATACTCCAGAGCTGCGCTCACTATTCTGCTGGTACAGTCACTGTGTACATACATTACATTACTTCTCCTGTATTATACCCCAGAGCTGCGCTCACTATTCTGCAGGTACAGTCACTGTGTACATACATTACATTACTTATCCTGTATTATACTCCAGAGCTGCGCTCACTATTCTGCTGGTGCAGTCACTGTGTACATACATTACATTACTTATCCTGTATTATACTCCAGAGCTGCGCTCACTATTCTGCTGGTACAGTCACTGTGTACATACATTACATTACTTATCCTGTATTATACTCCAGAGCTGCGCTCACTATTCTTCTGGTACAGTCACTGTGTACATACATTACATTACTTATCCTGTATTATACCCCAGAGCTGCGCTCACTATTCTGCAGGTACAGTCACTGTGTACATACATTACATTACTTATCCTGTATTATACTGCAGATCTGCGCTCACTATTCTGCTGGTGCAGTCACTGTGTACATACATTACATTACTTATCCTGTATTATACTCCAGAGCTGCGCTCACTATTCTGCTGGTGCAGTCACTGTGTACATACATTACATTACTTATCCTGTATTATACTCCAGAGCTGCGCTCACTATTCTGCAGGTACAGTCACTGTGTACATACATTACATTACTTATCCTGTATTATACCCCAGAGCTGCGCTCACTATTCTGCTGGTACAGTCACTGTGTACATACATTACATTACTTATCCTGTATTATACTCCAGAGCTGCGCTCACTATTCTGCTGGTACAGTCACTGTGTACATACATTACATTACTTATCCTGTATTACCCTACTAACCTCGGGTGTAGGGTCTTGGTATTTGGGGCTGTTTTTTGGGGCTGTTTATTTCACTTGGGTGTAGGGTCTTGGTGTTTGGGGCTGTTTATGGCTCTCGGTTGTAGGGTCTTGGTGTTTGGGGCTGTTTATGGTGCTCGGGTGTAGGGTCTTGGTGTTTGGGGCTGTTTATGGCGCTCAGGTGTAGGGTCTTGGTGTTTGGGGCTGTTTATGGCTCTCGGGTGTAGGGTTTTGGTGTTTGGGGCTGTTTATGGCGCTCGGGTGTAGGGTCTTGGTATTTGGGGCTGTTTATGGTGCTCAGATGTAGGGTCTTGGTATTTGGGGCTGTTTATGGCGCTCAGATGTAGGGTCTTGGTATTTGGGGCTGTTCATGGTGCTCGGTTGTAGGGTCTTGGTGTTTATGGTGCTCGGGTGTAGGGTCTTGGTATTTGGGGCTGTTTATGGCGCTCAGGTGTGCTGGCAGTGCACAGGTTAAGCAGTGCGTGCTTTAAGTGTCTGGAAATCTTATCTCCTGTTTTTCCCTTGCAGGTAAATTCATGTGAAGTTGGGGAAGGGGAAGCACGCCATTCCCGCCCCTCTCCTTAGTAAACCACCAGATGTCCCTCCCTGGGGGAGAACAGGCAGTGACAAGACCCCTCTGTCCAGCCACTGCCCGAGGTGAGTGGAGGACCCAGCCAGCGCCTCTGACCGGTCCGCTCTCTGCAGCAGGTAGGTGATTGGGGACATGACTTACACCCAGGTGTGTCACTGCCGCACAGACTCCTGTCTATCCTCTTAGGTTACGTCACACAGCGCCCATCTCAACTGCTGTACAAAGTACAAGGATTTACTGCAAACTGCAGCGTATGGTCACTGAGGGAATACTGCAACATATGAACATATCCCATAGTAACCAGTGTAATTCTGTGACTACTAAACCCCGCCCCCTCTAGAAGAGAAGCATTTGGAGGGCTGGACCAGTGTCATATCTGTAAGTTACACAGGATTGGTATATCTGCGATCTGTCAGTGAATGAGATCGTCCTCCAGTCCTGCTCACACAACTGCTGCTTCGTCACACTAAAAAGCAGTTACCCTCATAGACTATAATGGAATCCGCCAAGGTGCAGCCATGTCAGGAGGGGAGAGGCCGACTGTAGGACAGGGGAATACAATCTATTACTATCTGTTATCAGCCATGTCAGGAGAGGAGAGGCCGACTGTAGGACAGGAGAATACAATCTATTACTATCTGTTATCAGCCATGTCAGGAGAGGAGAGGCCGACTGTAGGACAGGGGAATACAATCTATTACTATCTGTTATCAGCCATGTCAGGAGAGGAGAGGCCGACTGTAGGACAGGGGAATACAATCTATTACTATCTGTTATCAGCCATGTCAGGAGGGGCCGACTGTAGGACAGGAGAATACAATCTATTACTATCTGTTATCAGCCATGTCAGGAGAGGAGAGGCCGACTGTAGGACAGGGGAATACAATCTATTACTATCTGTTATCAGCCATGTCAGGAGAGGAGAGGCCGACTGTAGGACAGGGGAATACAATCTATTACTATCTGGTATCAGCCATGTCAGGAGAGGAGAGGCCGACTGTAGGACAGGGGAATACAATCTATTACTATCTGTTATCAGCCATGTCAGGAGAGGAGAGGCCGACTGTAGGATAGGAGAATACAATCTATTACTATCTGTTATCAGCCATGTCAGGAGAGGAGAGGCCGACTGTAGGACAGGGGAATACAATCTATTACTATCTGTTATCAGCCATGTCAGGAGAGGAGAGGCCGACTGTAGGACAGGGGAATACAATCTATTACTATCTGTTATCAGCCATGTCAGGAGAGGAGAGGCCGACTGTAGGACAGGGGAATACAATCTATTACTATCTGTTATCAGCCATGTCAGGAGAGGAGAGGCCGACTGTAGGACAGGGGAATACAATCTATTACTATCTGTTATCAGCCATGTCAGGAGAGGAGAGGAGAGGCCGACTGTAGGACAGGAGAATACAATCTATTACTATCTGTTATCAGCCATGTCAGGAGGGGCCGACTGTAGGACAGGGGAATACAATCTATTACTATCTGTTATCAGCCATGTCAGGAGGGGAGAGGACGACTGTAGGACAGGGGAATACAATCTATTACTATCTGTTATCAGCCATGTCAGGGGAGGCCGACTGTAGGACAGGGGAATACAATCTATTACTATCTGTTATCAGCCATGTCAGGAGGGGAGAGGACGACTGTAGGACAGGAGAATACAATCTATTACTATCTGTTATCAGCCATGTCAGGAGAGGCCGACTGTAGGACAGGGGAATACAATCTATTACTATCTGTTATCAGCCATGTCAGGAGAGGCCGACTGTAGGACAGGGGAATACAATCTATTACTATCTGTTATCAGCCATGTCAGGGGAGGCCGACTGTAGGACAGGGGAATACAATCTATTACTATCTGTTATCAGCCATGTCAGGAGGGGAGAGGACGACTGTAGGACAGGGGAATACAATCTATTACTATCTGTTATCAGCCATGTCAGGAGAGGAGAGGCCGACTGTAGGACAGGGGAATACAATCTATTACTATCTGTTATCAGCCATGTCAGGAGAGGAGAGGCCGACTGTAGGACAGGAGAATACAATCTATTACTATCTGTTATCAGCCATGTCAGGAGAGGAGAGGCTGACTGTAGGACAGGGGAATACAATCTATTACTATCTGTTATCAGCCATGTCAGGAGAGGAGAGGCCGACTGTAGGACAGGGGAATACAATCTATTACTATCTGTTATCAGCCATGTCAGGAGGGGAGAGGCCGACTGTAGGACAGGAGAATACAATCTATTACTATCTGTTATCAGCCATGTCAGGAGAGGAGAGGCCGACTGTAGGACAGGGGAATACAATCTATTACTATCTGTTATCAGCCATGTCAGGAGGGGCCGACTGTAGGACAGGGGAATACAATCTATTACTATCTGTTATCAGCCATGTCAGGAGAGGCCGACTGTAGGAGAGGAGAATACAATCTATTACTATCTGTTATCAGCCATGTCAGGAGAGGAGAGGCCGACTGTAGGACAGGAGAATACAATCTATTACTATCTGTTATCAGCCATGTCAGGAGAGGAGAGGCCGACTGTAGGACAGGGGAATACAATCTATTACTATCTGTTATCAGCCATGTCAGGAGAGGAGAGGCCGACTGTAGGACAGGAGAATACAATCTATTACTATCTGTTATCAGCCATGTCAGGAGAGGAGAGGCCGACTGTAGGACAGGGGAATACAATCTATTACTATCTGTTATCAGCCATGTCAGGAGAGGAGAGGCCGACTGTAGGACAGGGGAATACAATCTATTACTATCTGTTATCAGCCATGTCAGGAGAGGAGAGGCCGACTGTAGGACAGGGGAATACAATCTATTACTATCTGTTATCAGCCATGTCAGGAGAGGAGAGGCCGACTGTAGGACAGGGGAATACAATCTATTACTATCTGTTATCAGCCATGTCAGGAGAGGAGAGGCCGACTGTAGGACAGGGGAATACAATCTATTATTATCTGTTATCAGCCATGTCAGGAGGGGAGAGGCCGACTGTAGGACAGGAGAATACAATCTATTACTATCTGTTATCAGCCATGTCAGGAGAGGAGAGGCCGACTGTAGGACAGGGGAATACAATCTATTACTATCTGTTATCAGCCATGTCAGGAGGGGAGAGGCCGACTGTAGGACAGGGGAATACAATCTATTACTATCTGTTATCAGCCATGTCAGGAGAGGAGAGGCCGACTGTAGGACAGGGGAATACAATCTATTACTATCTGTTATCAGCCATGTCAGGAGAGGAGAGGACGACTGTAGGACAGGGGAATACAATCTATTACTATCTGTTATCAGCCATGTCAGGAGAGGAGAGGCCGACTGTAGGACAGGGGAATACAATCTATTACTATCTGTTATTAGCCATGTCAGGAGAGGAGAGGCCGACTGTAGGACAGGGGAATACAATCTATTACTATCTGTTATCAGCCATGTCAGGAGAGGAGAGGCCGACTGTAGGACAGGGGAATACAATCTATTATTATCTGTTATCAGCCATGTCAGGAGGGGAGAGGCCGACTGTAGGACAGGAGAATACAATCTATTACTATCTGTTATCAGCCATGTCAGGAGAGGAGAGGCCGACTGTAGGACAGGGGAATACAATCTATTACTATCTGTTATCAGCCATGTCAGGAGGGGAGAGGCCGACTGTAGGACAGGGGAATACAATCTATTACTATCTGTTATCAGCCATGTCAGGAGAGGAGAGGCCGACTGTAGGACAGGGGAATACAATCTATTACTATCTGTTATCAGCCATGTCAGGAGAGGAGAGGCCGACTGTAGGACAGGGGAATACAATCTATTACTATCTGTTATCAGCCATGTCAGGAGAGGAGAGGCCGACTGTAGGACAGGGGAATACAATCTATTACTATCTGTTATCAGCCATGTCAGGAGAGGCCGACTGTAGGACAGGAGAGGCCGACTGTAGGACAGGGGAATACAATCTATTACTATCTGTTATCAGCCATGTCAGGAGAGGCTGACTGTAATGTTTACTAATGGATGTGTCATTCAGTATATTGTTCTGTCCTCCCCCATGATCATTACTTTATATCACATATAGTCAGAGCTGACGCCCTTCTACATGACGGATTTTCGCCTCCTGTTATATTTTCTGCACTGCCCCTTTACAACCTCCTGTACACTTGCCCTCTTGCACATTCCAGCCTCTGTCCCTCCCTCCGTACAGGTGAGGGCTCAGTACACGATGAAGCTGCTTCTAATGTGACTTTGTGTGTGTCGGCATATATCAATATGATCAGGCGGCAGGATGGCGCAGATGGTTGTTGTGGCAGTGGATTGGCCAGGAAGGAGTGCGGGTTCTCTTCTGTGGTTTACACGGCTGTGGATCTGGTTCTGTGTAATTGATGGCAGCTCCTGAATTAGCTGTTAATGTCATTAATGTGTAACTGATGTTAACGTCTGAGGCCAAGGAAAACCGCGTGATGATGAGTGCAAGGGGCGGGAGTGACACCGAAACACAGATCCAGACACTCAGCGCAGACAGGAACACTACACAATCAGGATGACATTTGCTACTGAAGGGCAAACCTCAAACCACAGCTATAAGGCAGATGTGCTCCGGGGGGCGCTGCAGCAGGATGGGTTCACGCTCAACAACTTCTCATACACTTTATGCTTCTGGATCTCATGATTTCCAAGATCTCTGCTCACTGTCAGGGAATGGAAAGAATGTTATTTACACCAAATATCTAAGCAGGAGAGTCAAAACAAGAAATGGAGTAAAAAATCAAGAAGTGATATCTTTTTCTACAATCCACTCCTGACACTGGCCCTAAAATCAACACTGCTGGGCCCAGGACCCTAAGAGGGCCTCCTAGGTTATAAATGATCCACTAGGGGCCTACTGCAGACTGTGCACACCTGTGTCCTGATGAGCTGAGGGTTTGTTGCAATGACAGTCCATGGTGATACACTGTAACAATCAGCACAAGTGACGGATGTCTGCTGCTCAGAGGATTGCCCAGACTGGTTATATTGTAACAAATTGTCAGCTGTGTACATAGCTACAGATAACACCGGTGCCCATTCACTGACAGTAAGCAGAGATAGTCAGAATTGTGAGAAAATGGAACAGAAAGTACTGAAGAAGTTGTTACCGCGCCAGTGTTCACACAGTGGGATTATACCACAGTTCATGATAATGTCACCACCAGGAGGTGCTGCACTGTTACAGGAGGAGTCTGGCGGAAGATGCCCTAAATATATTACTGAGACATCTTGGCACTTGGACAGCCAGAAGTAAATGTGACACGTTACTACTACAACGTGCGGCGTCTGTATGTGCCATGGTGAGTGGCGCATTACCAGTCATACTGGACCAGAACCAAACGGACATTGGGGTCCAGTATGACTGGTAATGCTGAAACTAAAATTCTACATAGCTGAGGTCTGTGGATAAGTGTGAAAGCTTCAGAGACGATGTGTGAGCAACAAAAAAACGCCACTGTTGTAGAGAGCCAGCTGTGCCAGCAGAGAAGGAGTTAACCCGGTATACCCTTGAGCTGGTATAGAATGGGAGAGGACAGATAGTATATGTCAAGGAGACTATGGCCATCCTTGTACAGCAGCACCGTGCCTCTCTGCCGCTGGGTATTATTTGGGTTTCAGTGAATATTATCAGTCTATCCCACGAACTCCTGAGTCATCGCCATCAGGCGTAATCCCTGCAGCGCCCCCTATGGCCTCATGTTATTACCAGGGTCTTACTTCAGTCAGTTTCTATGAGGTCATCACGGAGGGGTGTACAGTATAAATCAGCCAATTGATTCATGCCCCCCACCCATAGGTTATATGACAAAGGGTAGCAGTGTAGGAGAGCAATGGGGCCAGCCTTGACTTTTGGGAACATCCACAGGCCCGTCGTCATCCCGGCAGCAAGGTCACGGTTCAGTCAGTGACATCATCACCCCCCCCCCACACACACTTCCTTCATAAGTTGATGTCACTGAGATTGAACTTTGCCCCCTGTCAGGCACACAAGGGCGCTGTCGCAGGCCTGGCACTGACTTTCTGCAATGTTTTGTCACGGTGCTGTCAACAGGGGGCGGGAGGAGCACTTTCTGGGAATTTCATAGAGTTGGGGTGTTTCTGGCCTTGCACTTGCTGGTTTAGGATTGCAGCTCTGGAGAAAGAGGCTGGAAAATCCAAGGCATCAAAGAATGTTATTTGGAAGCTGCTGGTGGCGATCCAGGCATGTGTGCGGCAGCTGCAGGAAGAGATGAAAAGTACAATGTGCGAGGGGTGGGGTACCTGCCGAGTGTCCGGGGGTATTAGTGTCACCCTAATGTCTTCATGCCTCTCTTCATCCCCTGACAGAGAATAGGCGCCGCTCTGACCTCCTGCACTCAGCTCCTGCTCCTCAATAGGGCCTAGCACTAAGAGCATTCCTTGCAAATGGAGAGTGAGCGGGGTCAGTGGGAGCCGCGACCTCCGACCCCACTCACTGCTGCGGGGTCACTTAGGTGACAATGTGTTAAATGTGCAGTAAATGACCTGTGACTCAGGAGGGGCACTTAATATCTCCGCTCTTCAATCCCTAACAACCCCCCTGTCCTTGATGCTGCTAATGCACCTGTGTATTCTTCACCCACCCCCAATACCTGCACCTCTAGACCCAACATGCCCCCCGACTGCCCACAAACATAATATCAGCTGGGAAAACACACGCTGAAAGTTGGGGTGTCTATTATATGCAGACTCCTTTTGTCGGTCACTAGGGGGTACTTTCTTTCCTGCACCCCCTCCTCTCATCCGCTGGCTCTTCGCCTCTACCACTAATTATCGCTCCTCTTGTTGTTGTTGTTTTAGTCTTTCTCTCACATTTTACCCCCCTCATTAATTACTTCCTGCCCCCCGGGGTCTTGTCCCCCATTTTCCTCATTGTCAGTGGCGCTCCCTCTCATTATGTGCCCCCCATGCTCCCAGCCACCCCCCTTCCCTCTGTCCCTTTGTTAGTGAGTGAATGAGGCCCACACTTGTCACATTCCAGTGTGTCTTTCTATGCGGTGACTCCAGGCAGCCATGTATGAATGTGTATTGTGTGGGGGGTGATCTGTGCACCCCATTTGTCAGTCCCCCATATTCCACAGGTCTTGGGGTTGTACGGGCTGGGGTTTTGGGTCTCCATAGTCCAGCTCCATACCCCTGGATTACTGTATCGGGGTGCGAGTGTTTTTGTGGCCACATCTGCCAGTCAGTGGGTGTTGTGAGAGATGCCAGAATGGAGAACATCCCGAGAATTTGTGGCTGGGGGCCATGTGTCCGGCGCAGCTGATCGGGGACTAGGAGACAACAGTGATCATACTGGGATCAGCGGCTCCCCACTCACATATACATCAAATACATGGAAGCTGTATACCATTGGTATATACAGCTTACTTCACCCAAGACACAAACCCTTTAGTGACCCGACCTCTCTCACAGCTGAGGGTTTGTTACAATTATTTCCATTCTGCAGTGTACATCCTGCACTGATACATGGTAACAAGTTGTCTAGACAAGACACAACTGTAACAAACCCTCAGAAGTGAAAGGATGATTAGTCTCTGGAGGTAACGGGCATGTTCCCATTCACTGACATCAAGCGCAGACACATCGTGCATTAGAAACCTGGCCATACACAGAGCTGGAGTGTCCTTACTGTCTCACCACCTGGGGAAGGGGCTACTGGGCAGAGGTGTGAGCGCAGGTGGAGCAGGAGGAGGAGGGCCAGGGGCAGACATGGGACAGTCCTGCGCTCTCGGCGCTGTCTCCTCACTGCTGTCTCGCTCGCTCTCTCCTCCCTCTCCTTCTGGAGCTGTGTACAGTGGGAGGGGAGAGCAAGACTCAGACCAAGAAGCAGAGAGCTCACCTCGGACTCACAGGCAGACCCCCCTGCCAAACCCCCAGAACCTGTCCTCATCCCCCTCCTCACCTTAACCCTTTCATCAGCTTCTCTCCATTTGATTTGCAACTGCAGGTAAGATCAGGGTTTATGCTGTGTTACTTCTAGGCTGTGAGTGTCAGCTCTTGGGGGCAGATTGGTGACTGTGAAGTGCACTGAATGTAGCAGTGCTGGTTCTGTGTGAGGACACCTGGTCCGCTGGTGCAGTGGGATATATTGTACTATACTGGTACGGCTGTATACAGTGCTGTGTGTGTATATGATGTAATGGCAACAACTCCAGAGCGGTGACCTTCGCTTTATATGTGACTGGAGGAGGACAATGTTGGTGCTGTGACTTATATGCACTGTATAGAGAGGTATATTACTACCGTATAGACTTATGTGTGATCCCTGGGGCTTCTCTATATCACTACATACTGGGTGTAACGCCCGCTCCTGTCCCTTTAAGGACGTGTCATTCTCCACTGCCTCCGTACATCTGTGGGAGTTTGTTTGCCATGTTGATCTCTTGCTGTGGACGTCACAGATGGCGAATGATCCCGTATCCTGCGCTGTTCTGTGTATACTCCGCAGGTGCACCGGCCGCCCGCTGCTGTCTTACGGTTTTGTTTGTGATTTTGGGGTTTGGTGCAGATGTGCCCCAGTGTTACAAAACCACTAAATCTGCACCGTGTGAATAATCCCTGAGGGCTGCTGACATGTGGCTGGTCAGACCTGAGGGCGTCCCCCAGATAATTCTATTACTACACATTATAGTCACTGTATGTAACATGCCACGGTCCCTGTGTATTACCTGTACTGGGAATCTGATCCCAGGAAGTCGTGCATCCTCCGGCTCTGTCTGTGATGCTGCTGCGTGCCTGACCTCTGACCTCTCAGGTGCGGTGACCTCAGGGGCCACATCCATGAACAGGGCAGGTTTTACAATCTCTGGAATTTTCATAACCATCCGGCTCTGAGGGAAGAAAAAGAAAATTCCTGGGAAATGCTAATCTTGCCACAATGCAGAATTAGTGGCTAATACTGTTCTCCTGACCGCGGTCTCATATGAGGTCACGGGGTCACCGGTGTGCTGTGCAGCCGCCATGTCGTGCTCATAAAGACCCTGTTGTTGTACGACAATCACTTGTTATATCGGCTAGTTACAGATGGGATGGCAGCAGTATAATAGTAAGAGGTGTATGTAGCAGAGGCGGCCGTGCGCACATACAGTGAACGACCCCACACCCCTCCATCTCCCCCTGAGCGCTATCCCTGTCCTGCATTAATCTCTGCTGAACCATATTTTATATTGTGCTAACAAGGGCTGGATTCCCGCCAGGCGCCCATTAAACTTCACCAGGACATCAAAAGGGGATTCTCTCTTTGAAACTAATATAGAGGTTTCTTCAGAAGTCGCACCCCCCTCCCCCCCAACCCCCGTTATCTGGAAGTGGCCGGGTAAATAATGGTGTTCCTTATGTTACTGGATCCCAAACATAAGAGGTATATCTCCCCCCACCCCGGCTCCTAAGGGTCCATGTCACCTTATCCTGCTGTCTCAGGATATGAAGCGTCACTCAGGGATATAATCTACAATGGGCTATTATACAGGGCGCGGGGCCGCAGCTGAGGGTCTGGCCTCGGGTTGTCTCCTCTACTCATGTGTGATCTGTGCCCTATTATTCCTCATCCCACATCCCTACTGTACACCCATCTATGGCCACCCCTATGGACATCTCTACAAGAGCACAGCCCTCATAAGGGAACCAAAGTCACCGAAAAGGTCCCAAAATCTTCCCAGAGAGAAATCTCTTCAGTCACAAGACGAAAAAGAACAAACTGGATGGAGCCTGCAGTGTAAAGCATGGAGGTTGTCAGTCTGACATTCAGGGTTCAGTGTATTGTATCTTGTGTATGTGTGTGTGTGTATATATATATGTGTGTGTATATGTATGTGTGTGTGTATATATGTGTATATATATATGTGTGTGTGTGTATATGTGTGTATATATGTGTATGTGTGTGTATATATATATATATATATATATATATATATATATATATATAACTAGCTGGTACCCGCGACTTGGTCTGCGGTGATTGTAGCAGTGGGTATATACAGGTGCGGGTAAGGTTTTCGTACTGTGTATAAGGGATGGGATATGAAATGTAACTTTGTATCTTGTTGTTGCTGTAATTCAGAGAATCCGTGAGACTTTTGTGTTGCAGTTACTTTGTATTAGAGCTGCTATATATTCGGTGTTGTGAGAAACTTTACATAGTGACTTTGGGACAGAAGTATTTGAAGTTAACCCTTTCCCGCCAATGGCATTTTTTGATTTTCGTTTTTAACTCCCCTCCTTCTAAACCCCATAACTTTTTTATTTCTCCGCTCCCAGAGCCATATGAGGTCTTAATTTTTGCGGGACAAATTTTTCTTCCTGATGCCGCCATTATTTATTCTATATAATGTACTGGGAAGCAGGGAAAAAATTCAGAATGGGGTGGATTTGAAGAAAAAATGCATTTCTGCGACTTTCTTACGGGCTTTGGTTTTATGGCGTTCACTGTGCAACCAAAATGACCTGTCCCCTGTATTCTGTGCTTCGTTACGATTCCGGGGATACCAAATTTATATGGTTTTATTTACATTTTGACCCCTTAAAAAAAAATCCAAAACTGTGTTAAAAAATTATTTTTTGAAAAGTCGCCATATTCTGACAGCCGTAACTTTTTTATACATGCGTGTACAGGGATGTATAGGGCGTCGTTTTTTTGCGGGGTCGGGTGTACTTTGTAGTTCTACCATTTTTGGGAAATGTTATTGCTTTGATCACTTTTTTTTCAAATTTTTATCAGAATCCAAATAGTGCAAAAATGGCGATTTGGCACTTTTGACCATTTTTCCCGCTACGGCGTTTACCGAACAGGAAAAATATTTGTATAACTTTGTAGAGCGGGCGATTTAGGACGCGCGGATACCTAACATATATGTGTTTCACAGTTTTTAACTACTTTTATATGTGTTCTAGGGAAAGGGGGGTGATTTGAATTTTTAATCCTTTTTATTTATTTTTTTTATATTTTTTTTTACTTTTTTTAAACTTTTTTTGTTGCATTTATTAGACCGCCTAGGGGTATTGACATGGGTGGGCGGTGTCGCGGATTGTCAGAGCGGTGGGGGTCGGCAAACATGGCTGCTCCGGAGCGTTAAAGAGCGCCTCCTGGAGTATCGGTAAGGTGAGGGCCAAAGTGGTAAAGTCTATGTATATGAGATTGTGTGGGGTTAGGGGCGAGGCTGAAGAGGGCAATAGGAATTTTGGGACTTGCTATGGTCCAAAGTGTGTGAGATTGCAGAGATGGTGGTGTGAGTTTGGGTTTTGTGGGGGTCCTGGCACAAACGTATGTGCGCTATTGTGACGAAAAGTAGCCTATTGCGCAATCGAGTGTATTAACTATGTTTGTGGAAAATTTCAACCAAATCGGTGGAGCGGTTTTTCCGTGATTGAGGAACAAACATCCGAACATGCAAACCCACAAACTCACAAACTTTCACATTTATAATATTAATAGGATGTAATCTGGACCAGAGGAGACCTCTCTGGCCAATAAATAGAAGTGCGAGTCCACAGGCAGCCACAACATACCGCCATATCTACCACAAAGCAGGCCACCATTCCCACTCCATGTGATAACTGCGCCAATCTGCAATGAAACCAAGTGCTGGAGGTTTTCGACTGGGCTTGTGGCTGCTACACAACACGTGGACTCCCCTTAGGGGTAATACACCTGTTACAGTACACGTGGACTCCCCTTAGGGGTAATACACCTGTTACAGTACACGTGGACTCTCCTTAGGGGTAATACACCTGTCTCAGTACGCGTGGACTCTCCTCAGGGGTAATACACCTGTCACACCTGTTACAGTACACGCGGACTCTCCTTAGGGGTAATACACCTGTTACAGTACACGTGGACTCCCCTTAGGAGTAATACACCTGTTACAGTACACGCGGACTCTCCTTAGGGGTAATGCACCTGTTACAGTACACGCGGACTCCCCTTAGGGGTAATACACCTGTCTCAGTACATGTGGACTCTCCTTAGGGGTAATACACCTGTTACAGTACACGTGGACTCCCCTTAGGGGTAATACACCTGTCTCAGTACACGTGGACTCTCCTTAGGGGTAATACATCTGTTACAGTACACGTGGACTCTCCTCAGGGGTAATACACCTGTTACAGTACACGTGGAGTCTCCTTAGGGGTAATACACCTGTTACAGTACACGTGGACTCTCCTCAGGGGTAATACACCTGTTACAGTACACGCGGACTCTCCTCAGGGGTAATGCACCTGTTACAGTACACGTGGACTCTCCTTAGGGGTAATACACCTGTTACAGTACACGTGGACTCTCCTTAGGGGTAATACACCTGTTACAGTACACGTGGACTCCCCTTAGGGGTAATACACCTGTTACAGTACACGTGGACTCCCCTTAGGGGTAATACACCTGTTACAGTACACGCGGACTCCCCTTAGGAGTAATACACCTGTTACAGTACACGCGGACTCCCCTTAGGGGTAATACACCTGTCTCAGTACATGTGGACTCTCCTTAGGGGTAATACACCTGTTACAGTACACGTGGACTCCCCTTAGGGGTAATACACCTGTCTCAGTACACGTGGACTCTCCTTAGGGGTAATACATCTGTTACAGTACACGTGGACTCTCCTCAGGGGTAATGCACCTGTTACAGTACACGTGGAGTCTCCTTAGGGGTAATACACCTGTTACAAAACACGTGGACTCTCCTTAGGGGTAATACACCTGTTACAGTACACGCGGACTCTCCTCAGGGGTAATGCACCTGTTACAGTACACGTGGACTCTCCTTAGGGGTAATACACCTGTTACAGTACACGCGGACTCCCCTTAGGGGTAATACACCTGTCTCAGTACACGTGGACTCCCCTTAGGGGTAATACACCTGTTACAGTACACGTGGACTCTCCTTAGGGGTAATACACCTGTTACAGTACACGTGGACTCCCCTTAGGAGTAATACATCTGTTACAGTACACGTGGACTCTCCTTAGAGGTAATACACCTGTTACAGTACACGTGGACTCTCCTCAGGGGTAATACACCTGTTACAGTACACGCGGACTCTCCTTAGGGGGTAATACACCTGTCTCAGTACACGTGGACACCCCTTAGGGGTAATACACCTGTTACAGTACACGTGGACTCTCCTTAGGGGTAATACACCTGTTACAGTACACGTGGACTCTCCTCAGGGGTAATACACCTGTTACAGTACACGTGGACACCCCTTAGGGGTAATACACCTGTTACAGTACACGTGGACTCTCCTTAGGGGTAATACACCTGTTACAGTACACGCGGACTCCCCTTAGGGGTAATACACCTGTTACAGTACACGTGGACTCTCCTTAGGGGTAATACATCTGTTACAGTACACGTGGAGTCTCCTTAGGGGTAATACACCTGTTACAAAACACGTGGACTCTCCTTAGGGGTAATACACCTGTTACAATACACGCGGACACTCCTCAGGGGTAATGCACCTGTTACAGTACACGTGGACTCTCCTTAGGGGTAATACACCTGTTACAGTACACGTGGACTCTCCTTAGGGGTAATACACCTGTTACAGTACACGTGGACTCCCCTTAGGGGTAATACACCTGTTACAGTACACGTGGACTCCCCTTAGGGGTAATACACTTGTTACAGTACACGCGGACTCCCCTTAGGAGTAATACACCTGTTACAGTACACGTGGACTCTCCTTAGTGGTAATACACCTGTTACAGTACACGCGGACTCTCCTTAGGGGTAATGCACCTGTTACAGTACACGCGGACTCCCCTTAGGGGTAATACACCTGTTACAGTACACGTGGATTCCCCTTAGGGGTAATACACCTGTCTCAGTACACGTGGACTCTCCTTAGGGGTAATACACCTGTTATAGTACACGTGGACTCTCCTTAGGGGTAATACACCTGTCTCAGTACACGCGGACTCTCCTTAGGGGGTAATACACCTGTTACAGTACACGTGGACTCTCCTCAGGGGTAATACACCTGTTACAGTACACGCGGACTCTCCTTAGGGGGTAATACACCTGTCTCAGTACACGTGGACTCTCCTTAGGGGTAATGCACCTGTCTCAGTACACGTGGACTCTCCTTAGGGGTAATACACCTGTTATAGTACACGTGGACTCCCCTTAGGGGTAATACACCTGTCTCAGTACACGCGGACTCTCCTTAGGGGGTAATACACCTGTTACAGTACACGTGGACTCTCCTCAGGGGTAATACACCTGTTACAGTACACGCGGACTCTCCTTAGGGGGTAATACACCTGTCTCAGTACACGTGGACTCTCCTTAGGGGTAATGCACCTGTCTCAGTACACGTGGACTCTCCTTAGGGGTAATACACCTGTCTCAGTACACGTGGACTCTCCTTAGGGGTAATGCACCTGTCTCAGTACACGTGGACTCTCCTTAGGGGTAATACACCTGTTACAGTACACGTGGACTCTCCTTAGGGGTAATACACCTGTTACAGTACACGTGGACTCCCCTTAGGGGTAATACACCTGTTACAGTACACGTGAACTCTCCTTAGGGGTAATACACCTGTCTCAGTACACGTGGACTCCCCTTAGGGGTAATACACCTGTTACAGTACACGTGGAGTCTCCTTAGGGGTAATGCACCTGTTACAGTACACGTGGACTCTCCTTAGGGGTAATACACCTGTTACAGTACACGTGGACTCTCCTTAGGAGTAATACACCTGTTACAGTACACGTGGACTCTCCTTAGGGGTAATACATCTGTTACAGTACACGTGGACTCTTCTTAGGAGTAATACACCTGTTACAGTACACGTGGACTCTCCTTAGGAGTAATACACCTGTTACAGTACACGTGGACTCTCCTTAGGGGTAATACATCTGTTACAGTACACGCGGACTCCCCTTAGGGGTAATACATCTGTTACAGTACACGCGGACTCCCCTCAGGGGTAATACACCTGTTACAGTACACGTGGACTCTCCTTAGGGGTAATACATCTGTTACAGTACACGCGGACTCCCCTTAGGGGTAATACACCTGTTACAGTACACGTGGACTCTCCTTAGGGGTATTACACCTGTTACAGTACACGTGGACTCTCCTTAGGGGTAATACACCTGTTACAGTACACGTGGACTCCCCTTAGGGGTAATACACCTGTTACAGTACACGCGGACTCCCCTTAGGAGTAATACACCTGTTACAGTACACGTGGACTCTCCTTAGTGGTAATACACCTGTTACAGTACACGCGGACTCCCCTTAGGAGTAATACACCTGTTACAGTACACGTGGACTCTCCTTAGTGGTAATACACCTGTTACAGTACACGCGGACTCTCCTTAGGGGTAATGCACCTGTTACAGTACACGCGGACTCCCCTTAGGGGTAATACACCTGTCTCAGTACATGTGGACTCTCCTTAGGGGTAATACACCTGTTACAGTACACGTGGACTCCCCTTAGGGGTAATACACCTGTCTCAGTACACGTGGACTCTCCTTAGGGGTAATACATCTGTTACAGTACACGTGGACTCTCCTCAGGGGTAATACACCTGTTACAGTACACGTGGAGTCTCCTTAGGGGTAATACACCTGTTACAGTACACGTGGACTCTCCTTAGGGGTAATACACCTGTTACAGTACACGCGGACTCTCCTCAGGGGTAATGCACCTGTTACAGTACACGTGGACTCTCCTTAGGGGTAATACACCTGTTACAGTACACGTGGACTCTCCTTAGGGGTAATACACCTGTTACAGTACACGTGGACTCCCCTTAGGGGTAATACACCTGTTACAGTACACGCGGACTCCCCTTAGGGGTAATATACCTGTCGAGTACACGTGGACTCTCCTTAGGGGTAATACACCTGTTACAGTACACGTGGACTCCCCTTAGGGGTAATACACCTGTCTCAGTACACGTGGACTCTCCTTAGGGGTAATACATCTGTTACAGTACACGTGGACTCCCCTTAGGGGTAATACACCTGTTACAGTACACGTGGACTCTCCTTAGGGGTAATACATCTGTTACAGTACACGTGGACTCCCCTTAGGGGTAATACACCTGTTACAGTACACGTGGACTCCCCTTAGGAGTAATACACCTGTTACAGTACACGTGGACTCTCCTTAGGGGTAATACACCTGTTACAGTACACGTGGACTCTCCTTAGGGGTAATACATCTGTTACAGTACACGTGGACTCTTCTTAGGGGTAAGACACCTGTTACAGTACACGTGGACTCCCCTTAGGAGTAATACACCTGTTACAGTACACGTGGACTCTCCTTAGGGGTAATACATCTGTTACAGTACACGCGGACTCCCCTTAGGGGTAATACATTTGTTACAGTACACGCGGACTCCCCTTAGGGGTAATACACCTGTTACAGTACACGTGGACTCTCCTTAGGGGTAATACACCTGTTACAGTACACGTGGACTCTCCTTAGGGGTAATACATCTGTTACAGTACACGCGGACTCCCCTTAGGGGTAATACACCTGTTACAGTACACGTGGACTCTCCTTAGGGGTAATACACCTGTTACAGTACACGTGGACTCTCCTTAGGGGTAATACACCTGTTATAGTACACGTGGACTCCCCTTAGGGGTAATACACCTGTTACAGTACACGTGGACTCTCCTTAGGGGTAATACACCTGTTACAGTACACGTGGACTCTCCTTAGGGGTAATACACCTGTTACAGTACACGTGGACTCCCCTTAGGGGTGATACACCTGTTACAGTACACGTGGACTCTCCTTAGGGGTAATACACCTGTTACAGTACACGTGGACTCCCCTTAGGGGTAATACACCTGTTACAGTACACGCGGACGCTACTTGGGGGTAATACACCTGTTACAGTACACGTGGACTCTCCTTAGGGGTAATACACCTGTTACAGTACACGTGGACTCCCCTTAGGGGTAATACACCTGTTACAGTACACGTGAACTCTCCTTAGGGGTAATACACCTGTCTCAGTACACGTGGACTCCCCTTAGGGGTAATACACCTGTTACAGTACACACGGACGCTACTTGGGGGTAATACACCTGTTACAGTACACGTGGACTCTCCTTAGGGGTAATACACCTGTTACAGTACACGTGGACGCTACTTGGGGGTAATACACCTGTTACAGTACACGCGGACTCCCCTTAGGGGTAATACACCTGTTACAGTACACGCAGACGCTATTTGGAGGTGATACACCTGTTACAGTACACGTGGACTCTCCTTAGGGGTAATACACCTGTTACAGTACACGTGGACTCCCCTTAGGGGTAATACACCTGTTACAGTACACGTGAACTCTCCTTAGGGGTAATACACCTGTCTCAGTACACGTGGACTCCCCTTAGGGGTAATACACCTGTTACAGTACACACGGACGCTACTTGGGGGTAATACACCTGTTACAGTACACGTGGACTCTCCTTAGGGGTAATACACCTGTTACAGTACACGTGGACTCCCGTTAGGAGTAATACACCTGTTACAGTACACGTGGACTCCCTTTAGGATGTACTGAGCTGGGGCCACGTGCAGGTACGAGTGCGCTCTGATATGAGGTGTAGGGGTGGGGGGCTGATTTATCACAGAGCTCTCCTATATTCTGCCTTCTCTACAACCACCATCTTGTTTTCCTGCAGACCGGGGAGCTGGCTGGCCCTTTAAGATGACGGTATTCCGCAGTCACCTGCTGATCGGTGTTTTGCTGTGTTGGGGTGTGGAGGGGAACAGCACGGTCACCCCCCGCCTCAAGCTGTCCTATCACGGTGAGTTATCCTTGGTCGTGGCTCAGTGGGCGACAAGCAATATGGCTGCCATCATGGTCTTCACATGGACTGTCACTCATGAAGGACAAATCTGACAAGATCCCCTCTGCTTCTGTATCACTAGAAACAAGGACATGTTGTCATTCCTGGCTCCGGGAAAGTTGGGTGATAGTGCTGGCAACAGAAGTTGTCACTCAGATTTTCCTGAATTTCATGAGTGTGACAGCAGGGGGCGCACTTACATATTGACTGCTGTACAATTCGTCTCCTGGCCCAGCCTCTGTTTGTTCTTTGGGGGGGGGGATTGTTCCTCATTCATCTTATGAAGTGTAATGGGGAGGGGGATAAAGCCACATCATGAATGACTCTCCGCTCCGCAGCCCGCACCCTCTTAACCTCTGACCTCTCTAAGACATTGAATGACTATTGACTGTGACTTTAAGAAGGTCTGGGGAGAAGCGTCAGCCGTGTGATCTGCACACCCGACCGAAACCTTGTAGGAAAACCTCACCACATCACCCCCAATGTGCTCCACAGCGCCCCCAGACATGACACCTCAGTATGCTGTTATACTCCAGTCACATCCAGAGCTGCCATAACCAATGTCCCACAATACACCACAGGCAGATAGATCGCTTCATGGAGGAGTCCCAACCTGCAGAACCCTTTTGTGCCCAGGGTGCATTGCTTGGACTATAAGACCCCCTGGCCCTGAAGCCGCATCTGTGGGCTAGTCAGGATGTGCAGAACTGCAGCTCTAGATGTGATCAGAGTATAAGACTTGATGGAACAACAAAACTGCAGCTTTAGATGTGATCAGAGTACATGACCTGATGGACCAACAGAACTGCAGCTCTAGATGTGATCAGAGTATAAGACTTGATGGAACAACAAAACTGCAGCTTTAGATGTGATCAGAGTACATGACCTGATGGACCAACAGAACTGCAGCTCTAGATGTGATTGGAGAATAAGGATGCATTCACATGGTGCCGCTGGCCATGCAGTTTTGAGGCAATTTTTGGTGCAGATTCTTAATTTTACAAATGAAACACTTTTTTTTTTTTTTAACATTTTCCCTATGGAACCAAAAATTGGCTGTATTTTACCTGTACAATGTGAATGCACCTGAGGTAGGAGCTGAACTGTCAGTGCAGCTTTAGATGTGATCAGAGTATAGGCCTGATGTAATAGCAGAACAGTTCGTGCAGCTTTAGATGTGATCAGAGTATAAGACCTGATGTAATAGCAGAACAGTTCGTGCAGCTCTAGATGTGATCAGAGTATAGGCCTGATGTAATAGCAGAACAGTTCGTGCAGCTCTAGATGTGATCAGAGTATAGGCCTGATGTAAGAGCAGAACAGTTCGTGCAGCTCTAGATGTGATCAGAGTATAGGCCTGATGTAAGAGCAGAACAGTTCGTGCAGCTCTAGATGTGATCAGAGTATAGGCCTGACGTAATAGCAGAACAGTTCGTGCAGCTCTAGATGTGATCAGAGTATAGGCCTGACGTAATAGCAGAACAGTTCGTGCAGCTCTAGATGTGATCAGAGTATAGGCCTGATGTAATAGCAGAACAGTTCGTGCAGCTCTAGATGTGATCAGAGTATAGGCCTGATGTAATAGCAGAACAGTTCGTGCAGCTCTAGATGTGATCAGAGTATAGGCCTGACGTAATAGCAGAACAGTTTGTGCAGCTCTAGATGTGATCAGAGTATAGGCCTGATGTAATAGCAGAACAGTTTGTGCAGCTCTACATGTGATCAGAGTATAGGCCTGATGTAATAGCAGAACAGTTCATGCAGCTCTAGATGTGATCAGAGTATAGGCCTGATGTAATAGCAGAACAGTTTGTGCAGCTTTAGATGTGATCAGAGTATAGGCCTGATGTAAGAGCAGAACAGTTCGTGCAGCTCTAGATGTGATCAGAGTATAGGCCTGATGTAATAGCAGAACAGTTCATACAGCTCTAGATGTGATCAGAGTATAGGCCTGATGTAATAGCAGAACAGTTTGTGCAGCTTTAGATGTGATCAGAGTATAGGCCTGATGTAATAGCAGAACAGTTCGTGCAGCTCTAGATGTGATCAGAGTATAGGCCTGATGTAATAGCAGAACAGTTCGTGCAGCTCTAGATGTGATCAGAGTATAGGCCTGATGTAATAGCAGAACAGTTCGTGCAGCTCTAGATGTGATCAGAGTATAGGCCTGATGTAATAGCAGAACAGTTTGTGCAGCTTTAGATGTGATCAGAGTATAGGCCTGATGTAATAGCAGAACAGTTTGTGCAGCTTTAGATGTGATCAGAGTATAGGCCTGATGTAAGAGCAGAACAGTTCGTGCAGCTCTAGATGTGATCAGAGTATAGGCCTGATGTAACGCCGGACTAGCACATAACCAGGATATGGAGCTATAACCAGTGAGATGCCTGCCTGGTGTAGTGGGGTTTATGAGCGGTGACCCCAGGGTGTCGGTATGATGTGTGATGACGATCGGCTCACCCCATCACTCCTATGTCCTCCAGATCTGTCTCTCCACGGACTCCGCACGTACACGGTCAATCGCTCCTGCTGCTTCAATGCTCTGTTGCTGGACGAGGAGCGGAGTCGCCTGTTTGTGGGTGGGAAGAATTACCTGCTGTCCCTGAGCCTGGATAACATCACGCAGAACGCCCTGGTGGTAAGATCGCCCCGATCACTGTATGTACTCATGGGGGAGGTTTACTCGTCCTGGGGCACCTGAGCTGTTTATAGTGCGGTTATCTATAGGAGAATATGACGCCCCCTACTGGAGAATAGCAGTGGATGACTAGAGCACCCCCATAGTACCATGTAGAAGACCCTGATATGTGATGTGTCCTCTCTTTCTCCCCCTCTAGATCCCGTGGCACGCTCCTGTGGAGTGGAGGGAAGAGTGCAACTGGGCAGGAAAGGACATCAATGTGAGTGCCCGGGGGCGCCCTCTGCTGGGAGGATACAACAATGCTCTATGGGTTTCCAGATGTGACATATCTTATCTTACCCAACCTGTGGTTCTCCAGATGTTGCAAAACTACAAGTCCCATCATTCCCTGACAGCCACAGGATGGAGACAACTCTGTAGAGCGCCGCCAGGCCTCACACAAACTCAGTCTTGGTATATGTGAAGCCAATAAAGCGTCACCACCATACGATGACAAGCTCTGCGGCCTCCTCTATTCAGTTGTCTCCATTTGCCGGCTGTCAGTGAATGGGAACACTAATCTCACGCTTCTTATAGCATCCACGTATGTGTGATGAGAGGAGTTGAGCCTCAGGCCTCTCACAGCAGGCAGACATCTTCAGTTAGGTGATGGGCTAAAAGTTTATTAGAAAGTTGCAGAACTTGTCGTTGCTTCTGCCAGTGATGCATCCACAAGATCAGGGGTTGTGTCAGGTGACGCTTATCATGGCCCCTGCGGCTCCCAGCATGCACTGCAGCCTGTTTACTTTCTGAGGAGTTACTACGTTTGCTGGGGTTAAAGTGCAGAGGATGCGATGAAGGTGCAGGAGATGGCGGAGGGTATCGTGTCGTTGTGTCCTGTGCCGGGGTCTCACCACCTCGTGACCACTTGTTGCAGGAGCGGCATTCAGTGGTGGCCATGGCTATGATGGAGCCTTGCACAATATGTTGGTATATCAGTTGGTCTGCACGTCAAGGGTCAAGTATGATTGGGGAAGGGGGGTTGTGACTTAAGTGAATTCCAGCTTTTAGGTGCGACTCCCCCTCCTCCTCTTCTTCATCAGTCGGTGTGGGGGAGGGCTGCACGCACTGTATACGGCTCCAGCTGTGCATTGTCATTTTGTACAAGTTGTGACATTACCGCCTCATAACATTCTCTCCTGCAGCTGGAATGTATGAACTATGTCAAAGTCCTGCAGCTATACAACCGCACTCACCTGTTCACCTGCGGCACCGGAGCCTTTCACCCAGTCTGTGGCTTCCTGCACGTGGGCCAGCGCTCTGATGTGAGTAGCCATGTTTGTGGAGCCTGTGGTGAGATGCAGACATGTTACTTTATTACATCATACAACAAAATGGCAGAAACTAACTGGGGATATGCCGTGGTCTCTGCAGGACAATGTGTTTAAGCTGGACACCACCAGGCTGGAGGACGGGAAGGGGCGCTGCCCCTATGACCCCAAACATACGGCCGCTGCCATCCTTGTGGGTGAGAAGAAATGACAGTGATGTAACAACATGTCTGCACATTGTATACTGCCCCCCCCATATACAGGAGATGTAATATACTGCTATATAGAGGAATGTCAGCACCGTGTCTATGACTCCTATATACAACTAGTGCAATCCTATATACTCAATACTGCATGTCCTTATTTGTATACTACCTCACATATACTCACTCTGTACAGTGTCTCCTATATACATAGCTACTCCCGATACTGACTCATATATACGCCTAGTGAATTACTATATACTCTCTGTACTCTCTCCTATATACATAGCTACTCCCGATACTGTCTCATATATACGCCTAGTGCATTACTATATACGCTCTCCTATGTACAAATAATGCAACCCTATATATTCAGTCTGTACTGTGTCTCCAATATATACCCAGTAAGTCCCTATATAGTCACATTGTGGTGTCTCCTATATACATGTAGAACATTCCTATACAGTCTTTGTACTATACCTATTATAGACACAGGGTAAATTCCTATATACACTTATTATATACCTAAATACCATGTTTATTACATATACAGTACATAGGGCATTCCTATATACCCTCTGTACCATACCTTCTATATACACATAGTACTTTCCTATATACCCTCTGTACCATACCTTCTATATACACGTAGTACATTCCTATATACCCTCTGTACCATGCCTTCTATATACACGTAGTACATTCCTATATACCCTCTGTACCATAGCTTCTATATACACGTAGTACATTCCTATATACCCTCTGTACCATACCTTCTATATACACGTAGTACATTCCTATATACCCTCTGTACCATACCTTCTATATACACGTAGTACATTCCTATATACCCTCTGTACCATGCCTTCTATATACACGTAGTACATTCCTATATACCCTCTATATACACGTAGTACATTCCTATATACCCTCTGTACCATACCTTCTATATACACGTAGTACATTCCTATATACCCTCTGTACCATGCCTTCTATATACACGTAGTACATTCCTATATACCCTCTGTACCATAGCTTCTATATACACGTAGTACATTCCTATATACCCTCTGTACCATGCCTTCTATATACACGTAGTACATTCCTATATACCCTCTGTACCATACCTTCTATATACACGTAGTACATTCCTATATACCCTCTGTACCATGCCTTCTATATACACGTAGTACATTCCTATATACCCTCTGTACCATACCTTCTATATACACGTAGTACATTCCTATATACCCTCTGTACCATACCTTCTATATACACGTAGTACATTCCTATATACCCTCTGTACCATACCTTCTATATACACGTAGTACATTCCTATATACCCTCTGTACCATGCCTTCTATATACACGTAGTACATTCCTATATACCCTCTGTACCATACCTTCTATATACACGTAGTACATTCCTATATACCCTCTGTACCATGCCTTCTATATACACGTAGTACATTCCTATATACCCTCTGTACCATACCTTCTATATACACGTAGTACATTCCTATATACCCTCTGTACCATACCTTCTATATACACGTAGTACATTCCTATATACCCTCTGTACCATACCTTCTATATACACATAGTACATTCCTATATACCCTCTGTACCATAGCTTCTATATACACGTAGTACATTCCTATATACCCTCTATATACACGTAGTACATTCCTATATACCCTCTGTACCATACCTTCTATATACACGTAGTACATTCCTATATACCCTCTGTACCATGCCTTCTATATACACGTAGTACATTCCTATATACCCTCTATATACACGTAGTACATTCCTATATACCCTCTGTACCATACCTTCTATATACGCGTAGTACATTCCTATATACCCTCTGTACCATGCCTTCTATATACACGTAGTACATTCCTATATACCCTCTATATACACGTAGTACATTCCTATATACCCTCTGTACCATACCTTCTATATACACGTAGTACATTCCTATATACCCTCTGTACCATACCTTCTATATACACGTAGTACATTCCTATATACCCTCTGTACCATACCTTCTATATACACGTAGTACATTCCTATATACCCTCTGTACCATACCTTCTATATACACATAGTACATTCCTATATACCCTCTGTACCATACCTTCTATATACACGTAGTACATTCCTATATACTTATGATAAGATTTCTGTCTCTGCATTCCTGAGCGGATTTAACCCTTTCTCCCCTACTCTCGGCTTCTCATAGGAGATGAGCTCTACTCTGGGGTGGCCACTGATCTCATGGGGCGAGATTTCACCATATTCAGAAGCCTGGGCCGGAGACCCCCCCTGCGCACGGAGCAGCACGACTCCCGCTGGCTGAACGGTCAGTTGTGATCTCCTGTCTTTGGTGCACTGTTTACAGATGATTTGTGCCCGGTGCACTGCTGGGGGGTAATGTGGCCCCAGGTTATGGATGGGGTGGTGGAATTTGGCTGACGCAGTCCTGGAGTCTATGGAGTGGCTGCTGGAGAGGCTCTTACCTGTCTGAGTGCCCTATGGGGGAGGGGATGTTATGGTCTGGGAATGATAACACATGATGATATATTACATATGACACGTATGAGAAGCCGGGCCCATCAGGTAACGCTCCGCCCGTCCTCCACATGCTAACCATTCTGCTTTTCTGTTTTAGAACCCAAGTTTGTGAAAGTTTTCTGGATACCTGAGAGTGAAAACCCAGACGATGATAAAATCTACTTTTTCTTTCGGGAGACGCCGGTGGAGGGTCTGGGAGGGGTCAAACAGTCCTACGCCCGGATCGGCCAGATCTGCCGGGTAATTACTTCTATGGCCAGTCAGTAACATGAGGCTATCCCTCCCTCCCGCTCTTCTTCTATGTCTTCTGTGGGCCTTGTCATGTGTCTTACAGAACGACCTGGGCGGCCAACGCACCTTAGTGAACAAATGGACCACGTTCCTGAAAGCGCGCCTGGTGTGCAGTGTGCCTGGGAAAGAGGCAGGGGGCGACACTTACTTTGACGAGCTGAGTGAGTATTGACGGCTTGTTTTGGATACGTCACCTGTAACTATGTAATCCGACGCTGCGAGGACACGGCTGACGGCTTTTATGTTCTCCAGGTTAAACATTACTTGTATTACTCCATTCTTCATGTGGCAGATATACAGTACAGTAATACAAGGACCGACCGTACAAACCATGACCCATCACATTCATGTGACACTACCGCCATAGCAGTGGTATAGCCTGGGCCCCTGCTGCTTTTCCATTACCAGCTGGAGTAACCCTAGCAAGTAACAGTCCTGCTCACGGCCGCCTGCGCTCCCCCCTTCTGGTCACTGATATGGGGCACAGGGGCCCCTGGAGGGCAGAAGGGGAGGCAGAGGCAGCCGTGGATCAGTGAGTAAGCCTGCAGAAAGGTTATTTGTTGAGCAAACTCTGCAGGATTCATCTAGTGAGATTCGCCTGGTGCTTCTGTCTGGACTCAATACG
The DNA here is from genome assembly GCF_031893055.1 of Leptodactylus fuscus. Lineage (NCBI taxonomy): Eukaryota > Metazoa > Chordata > Amphibia > Anura > Leptodactylidae > Leptodactylus > Leptodactylus fuscus. The sequence goes on along the minus strand of NC_134273.1, from coordinate 90,945,362 downwards.
TCCAAACTGAAACTGCTATTATATTGTGGGGTCTTTTCAGTAATGATGTAAGGACCAGGGGAGTTACTCACCTCTCCTGGGCTCCAGAGTGACTCCCTGCTGTCTTAGGCCTCTGTAGTCTGAAAAGACCCTAAAGTATAATAACAGTCCATGGGTGGTGAACCCTAAAACTTTCAGGTTATGCTGAAACTGCAATTTTTGTAATATCTGTAACAAACCCTATAGGGGCCACAATGGGACATTATAGTATGTGCAGGGGCCACTATGGGGCATTATAGTATGTGCAGGGGCCACTATGGGGTATAATACTGTGTGCAGGGGCCACTATGGGGGATAATACTGTGTGCAGGGGCCACTATGGGGGATAATACTGTGTGCGGGGGCCACTATGGGACATAATACTGTGTGCAGGGGCCACTATGGGACATAATACTGTGTGCAGGGGCCACTATGGGGGATAATACTGTGTGCAGGGGCCACTATGGGACATAATACTGTGTGCGGGGGCCACTATGGGACATAATACTGTGTGCAGGGGCCACTATGGGACATAATACTGTGTGCAGGGGGCACTATGGGACATAATACTGTGTGCAGGGGCCACTATGGGACATAATACTGTGTGCAGGGGACACTATGGGGGATAATACTGTGTGCAGGGGCCACTATGGGACATAATACTGTGTGCAGGGGCCACTATGGGACATAATACTGTGTGCAGGGACCACTATGGGACATAATACTGTGTGCAGGGGCCACTATGGGGCATAATACTGTGTGCAGGGGCCACTATGGGACATAATACTGTGTGCAGGGGCCACTATGGGACATAATACTGTGTGCAGGGGCCACTATGGGGGATAATACTGTGTGCAGGGGCCACTATGGGGACATAATACTGTGTGCAGGGGCCACTATGGGACATAATACTGTGTGCAGGGGCCACTATGGGACATAATACTGTGTGCAGGGGCCACTATGGGGGATAATACTGTGTGCAGGGGCCACTATAGGACATAATACTGTGCGCAGGGGCCACTATGGGACATAATACTGTGTGCAGGGGCCACTATGGGACATAATACTGTGTGCAGGGGTCACTATGGGGGATAATACTGTGTGCGGGGGCCACTATGGGACATAATACTGTGTGCAGGGGCCACTATGGGACATAATACTGTGTGCAGGGGCCACTATGGGGGATAATACTGTGTGCAGGGGCCACTATAGGACATAATACTGTGCGCAGGGGCCACTATGGGACATAATACTGTGTGCAGGGGCCACTATGGGACATAATACTGTGTGCAGGGGTCACTATGGGGGATAATACTGTGTGCGGGGGCCACTATGGGACATAATACTGTGTGCAGGGGCCACTATGGGACATAATACTGTGTGCAGGGGCCACTATGGGGGATAATACTGTGTGCAGGGGCCACTATGGGACATAATACTGTGTGCAGGGGCCACTATGGGGGATAATACTGTGTGCAGGGGCCACTATGGGACATAATACTGTGTGCAGGGGCCACTATGGGGGATAATACTGTGTGCAGGGGCCACTATAGGACATAATACTGTGCGCAGGGGCCACTATGGGACATAATACTGTGTGCAGGGGCCACTATGGGACATAATACTGTGTGCAGGGGTCACTATGGGGGATAATACTGTGTGCGGGGGCCACTATGGGACATAATACTGTGTGCAGGGGCCACTATGGGACATAATACTGTGTGCAGGGACCACTATGGGACATAATACTGTGTGCAGGGGCCACTATGGGGGATAATACTGTGTGCAGGGGCCACTATGGGACATAATACTGTGTGCAGGGGCCACTATGGGGGATAATACTGTGTGCAGGGGCCACTATGGGACATAATACTGTGTGCAGGGGCCACTATGGGGGATAATACTGTGTGCAGGGGCCACTATGGGGGATAATACTGTGTGCAGGGGCCACTATGGGACATAATACTGTGTGCAGGGGCCACTATGGGGGATAATACTGTGTGCAGGGGCCACTATGGGGCATAATACTGTGTGCAGGGGCCACTATGGGACATAATACTGTGTGCAGGGGCCACTATGGGACATAATACTGTGTGCAGGGGCCACTATGGGGGATAATACTGTGTGCAGGGGCCACTATGGGACATAATACTGTGTGCAGGGGCCACTATGGGGGATAATACTGTGTACAGGGGCCACTATGGGGGATAATACTGTGTGCAGGGGCCACTATGGGACATAATACTGTGTGCAGGGGCCACTATGGGACATAATACTGTGTGCAGGGGCCACTATGGGGGATAATACTGTGTGCAGGGGCCACTATGGGACATAATACTGTGTGCAGGGGCCACTATGGGACATAATACTGTGTGCAGGGGCCACTATGGGACATAATACTGTGTGCAGGGGCCACTATGGGACATAATACTGTGTGCAGGGGTCACTATGGGACATAATACTGTGTGCAGGGGCCACTATGGGACATAATACTGTGTGCAGGGGCCACTATGGGACATAATACTGTGTGCAGGGGCCACTATGGGACATAATACTGTGTACAGGGGCCACTATGGGGGATAATACTGTGTGCAGGGGCCACTATGGGGGATAATACTGTGTGCAGGGGCCACTATGGGACATAATACTGTGTGCAGGGGCCACTATGGGACATAATACTGTGTGCAGGGGCCACTATGGGACATAATACTGTGTGCAGGGGTCACTATGGGACATAATACTGTGTGCAGGGGCCACTATGGGACATAATACTGTGTGCAGGGGCCACTATGGGACATAATACTGTGTGCAGGGGCCACTATGGGACATAATACTGTGTGCAGGGGCCACTATGGGACATAATACTGTGTGCAGGGGCCACTATGGGGGATAATACTGTGTGCAGGGGTCACTATGGGACATAATACTGTGTGCAGGGGCCACTATGGGACATAATACTGTGTGCAGGGGCCACTATGGGACATAATACTGTGTGCAGGGGCCACTATGGGACATAATACTGTGTGCAGGGGCCACTATGGGACATAATACTGTGTGCAGGGGCCACTATGGGGGATAATACTGTGTGCAGGGGTCACTATGGGACATAATACTGTGTGCAGGGGCCACTATGGGACATAATACTGTGTGCAGGGGCCACTACGGGACATTATAAGTTACAAGTCTTATAAGTCTTACAAGTTACAATTACAAGTCTTTGCTAGTTACATTCCTGAACCTTCCATTATGCTGGGAGTTGTAGTTCATCAACAGTTATATGGCTATGAAGGGTACAGAAGATAGATATGCAGTAAATCCATCCGCCATACCATACTTACCTCCGAAAGAATCTACAATCCCATATTTAATAACAAACCCAAAGAGAAAAACCAACCACACATTGAGAATAATAAAACATAAAAAATATTTTATTGATATCCACTAAAAAAGTATAAGACATAAATAATGATCTAACAACATTGACAATGGGGGGGAGTGAAACTGCATGTACCAGAGTGCCAGTACATAGGAAAGTGGAGGACTAATAGCAAATAATTCCACAGAATATATTAGGGGTAAAAGCTCCTTTGCAAAATAATTTAAAGGTTAATCCCGGCAAAACACACTACCATGATAGTAATCCCATATACATAACCAAGCAAGGAACATTACCACCATCAGGAAATAATCATCCATCAATATCCTTCACACAGACACTGTTTGGAGCTTTAATAAATTGCTTATAAGAAGAGGTCTACGTCTATATATTCTCCTGTGACATTAAAAAGAAGCCAAAAACCGACTAATGTATGTGTTTCCCTCTTCTAGAGGACGTATTTGTGCTGCAAACCCGGGACAGGAGAAATCCGCTCATATATGCTCTGTTCTCCACATCTAGGTAAGAAACCAGGAACGTCTAGTGGAAGGGACAGAAGACATTACTGATATATAAACCACTAGAAAGACTTCACTTATCCTGTATTATACTCCAGAGCTGCGCTCACTATTCTGCTGGTGCAGTCACTGTGTACATTACATTACTTATCCTGTATTATACTCCAGAGCTGCGCTCACTATTCTGCTGGTGCAGTCACTGTGTACATACATTACATTACTTATCCTGTATTATACTCCAGAGCTGCGCTCACTATTCTGCTGGTACAGTCACTGTGTACATACATTACATTACTTATCCTGTATTATACTCCAGAGCTGCGCTCACTATTCTGCCGGTACAGTCACTGTGTACATACATTACATTACTTATCCTGTATTATACTCCAGAGCTGCGCTCACTATTCTGCTGGTGCAGTCACTGTGTACATACATTACATTACTTATCCTGTATTATACTCCAGAGCTGCGCTCACTATTCTGCTGGTGCAGTCACTGTGTACATACATTACATTACTTATCCTATATTATACTGCAGAGCTGCGCTCACTATTCTGCTGGTACAGTCACTGTGTACATACATTACATTACTTATCCTATATTATACTGCAGAGCTGCGCTCACTATTCTGCTGGTACAGTCACTGTGTACATACATTACATTACTTATCCTGTATTATACTCCAGCGCTGCGCTCACTATTCTGCTGGTGCAGTCACTGTGTACATACATTACATTACTTATCCTGTATTATACTCCAGAGCTGCGCTCACTATTCTGCTGGTGCAGTCACTGTGTACATACATTACATTACTTATCCTGTATTATACTCCAGAGCTGCGCTCACTATTCTGCTGGTACAGTCACTGTGTACATACATTACTTATCCTGTATTATACTCCAGAGCTGCGCTCACTATTCTGCTGGTACAGTCACTGTGTACATACATTACATTACTTATCCTGTATTATACTCCAGCGCTGCGCTCACTATTCTGCTGGTGCAGTCACTGTGTACATACATTACATTACTTATCCTGTATTATACTCCAGAGCTGTGCTCACTATTCTGCTGGTGCAGTCACTGTGTACATACATTACATTACTTATCCTATATTATACTCCAGAGCTGCGCTCACTATTCTGCTGGTGCAGTCACTGTGTACATACATTACATTACTTATCCTGTATTATACTCCAGAGCTGCGCTCACTATTCTGCTGGTACAGTCACTGTGTACATACATTACATTACTTATCCTGTATTATACTCCAGAGCTGCGCTCACTATTCTGCTGGTACAGTCACTGTGTACATACATTACATTACTTATCCTGTATTATACTGCAGAGCTGCGCTCACTATTCTGCTGGTACAGTGACTGTGTACATACATTACATTACTTATCCTGTATTATACTCCAGAGCTGCGCTCACTATTCTGCTGTATTTTTCCCTCAGTTCGGTGTTCCGTGGTTCTGCCATCTGTGTCTACACCATGAATGACATCCGCAGAGCTTTCTTGGGACCATTTGCCCACAAGGAAGGACCTAACTACCAGTGGGTGTCCTATCAAGGCAGAGTGCCCTATCCTCGCCCGGGGATGGTAGGTGATCATCTGGAGGTGGGCGCTCCCATGATGGGGTTTTGCAGCCATTACAATCATCTCCTGCTCTCCTTCTAGTGCCCTAGTAAAACTTTTGGAACTTTTGAATCCACAAAGAACTTTCCGGATGACGTGCTGCAGTTTGCCCGGAATCACCCGCTCATGTTTAACCCTGTAACTCCCGGCACTGGGAGGCCGATCTTCCTGCACAGTCACGCTGACTTCACCTCCACCCAGCTTGCCGTGGACAGGGTGACCGCTGCGGATGGAGAATATGACGTCATGTTCATTGGCACAGGTGAGAGGTCGGGCTGTGGCGCCCATGTCTTAGTATCAGTCATGTCTCCTGGTCGCTCTGACATGCTGCTCGCTCTCTGCTAGATGTGGGCACTGTCCTGAAAGTCATCTCTGTGCCCAAACACAACTGGAGTGAGAGGGAAGAGCTGGTGCTGGAGGAGCTGCAGGTCTTCAAGGTAGGAGAACAGTCAAAAGGGGCTACAAAGGCTTCAGCCAAGGGGGAAATTGGGGGCTGTGACCCCTAGCAGATCCCTGACACTGACAGATATAATGTAGACATTGCTATATCAGTATATATATGTTATTCCTTTTTCAAAGACCAGTGATGTAATTTATGGCGGTGTGATGTCACTGGTGTGGGGGCGGGGTTAGCGCCTCTGCCGTTTCTTATATAGTTGCATCTCCCGTTTTTTCAGAGTGCGTCCCCGGTCACCAGCATGCAGATCTCGTCCAAGCGGGTAAGCAGAAGAATCCATGCTGTGTTTGTGAATCCCTCAGCCAATGTTTGTTACTCCGTCTTGACATTCTCTTAACTTTCTCCCCAGCAACAATTGTATGTAGGGTCTACGCTCGGGGTCTCCCAGGTGCCTCTACATCGCTGTGGTATCTATGGCAAAGCCTGTGCTGAGTGCTGCTTGGCCAGGGACCCGTATTGTGCCTGGGATGGAGCCAGCTGTACCCGTTACCTGCCTAACACCAAGAGGTAAGAGACCCCTCCTCATCCATACCGGCCCGTTGTTAGGATTGTTCTATGTATAAACTCTCCAGCCTTCTACCTATGAGAGTGCCGTGGGGTCAGGGCAGACCGTGTTCCAAAATTTGACATATACTCATTACATCTCGCCAGGCGGTCTCGTCGTCAGGACGTCAGGAATGGAGACCCCAATACACTGTGTTCTGGAGGTGAGTTCTGTTCTTGTGTCTATTGCAATGTCTGATTTAGTGCCAATCGACCATCCATACCATACACATACCGTACAAGGCGGCCAAGTCACAGCCATCACTTCAATAAGTCAGACACAATCCTCAGTAGTAGCCCCAGCCATCTTACAGGGCGAGCAGATGAAGAGGAGAAGTCACCTCATCCTTAGTTCTGTGACCCCGCACGCCGGGCCGGCCACTGTGCAGAGATCCTATAAGACCCTGTTATTAATATGGCCCCATTCCTCCATACAGAGCAGCAGCGGCTCAGCATTCAGAAGAAGCGCCTGTACGGGGTAGAGGGGAGCACAGTCTTCCTCGAGTGTCTCCCCAAATCACTACGAGCTCAAGTCACATGGATCCATCAAAAGGCCCCAGAAACCCCAAGGAAAGAGGTAAGAAGTACAAGAGACAGTCAACGTGGGAGCAGGGGAATCTACAGCCATCTCTAGAACTCTCCGAGATAGGACTTATGGCCTGCCCGTCACCTATAGGATCACTTACATCTTCAGTATAATTGGCTACCCATCACCTATATGATCGCTCACATCTTCAGTATAATGGCCTGCCCATCACCTATATGATCGCTCACATCTCCAGTATAATGGCCTGCCCATCACCTATGGGATCGCTCACATCTTCAGTATAAAGGTCTGCCCATCACCTATAGGATCGCTCACATCTTCAGTATAAAGGTCTGCCCATCACCTATAGGATCGCTCACATCTCCAGTATAATGGCCTGTCCATCACCTATATGATCGCTCACATCTCCAGTATAATGGCCTGTCCATCACCTATATGATCGCTCACATCTCCAGTATAATGGCCTGTCCATCACCTATATGATCGCTCACATCTCCAGTATAATGGCCTGTCCATCACCTATATGATCGCTCACATCTCCAGTATAATGGCCTGCCCGTCACCTATAGGATCACTTACATCTTCAGTATAATGGGCTGCCCGTCACCTATATGATCGCTCACATCTCCAGTATAATGGCCTGCCCATCACCTATAGGATCGCTCACATCTTCAGTATAAAGGTCTGCCCATCACCTATAGGATCGCTCACATCTCCAGTATAATGGCCTGTCCATCACCTATATGATCGCTCACATCTCCAGTATAATGGCCTGCCCATCACCTATATGATCGCTCACATCTTCAGTATAATGGGCTGCCCGTCACCTATATGATCGCTCACATCTTCAGTATAATGGCCTGTCCATCACCTATATGATCGCTCACATCTTCAGTATAATGGCCTGTCCATCACCTATATGATCGCTCACATCTCCAGTATAATGGCCTGTCCATCACCTATATGATCGCTCACATCTCCAGTATAATGGCCTGCCCATCACCTATAGGATCGCTCACATCTTCAGTATAAAGGTCTGCCCATCACCTATAGGATCGCTCACATCTCCAGTATAATGGCCTGTCCATCACCTATATGATCGCTCACATCTCCAGTATAATGGCCTGCCCGTCACCTATAGGATCACTTACATCTTCAGTATAATGGGCTGCCCGTCACCTATATGATCGCTCACATCTTCAGTATAATGGCCTGTCCATCACCTATATGATCGCTCACATCTTCAGTATAATGGCCTGTCCATCACCTATATGATCGCTCACATCTCCAGTATAATGGCCTGTCCATCACCTATATGATCGCTCACATCTTCAGTATAATGGCCTGTCCATCACCTATAGGATCGCTCACATCTCCAGTATAATGGCCTGCCCATCACCTATATGATCGCTCACATCTTCAGTATAAAGGTCTGCCCATCACCTATAGGATCGCTCACATCTCCAGTATAAAGGTCTGCCCATCACCTATAGGATCGCTCACATCTCCAGTATAATGGCCTGCCCATCACCTATAGGATCGCTCACATCTCCAGTATAATGGCCTGTCCATCACCTATATGATCGCTCACATATCCAGTATAATGGCCTGTCCATCACCTATATGATCACTCACATCTCCAGTATAATGGGCTGCCCATCACCTATATGATCGCTCACATCTCCAGTATAATGGCCTGTCCATCACCTATAGGATCACTCACATCGTATCCTGCTCACATCTTCAGTATAATGGCCTGTGCATCACCTATATGATCGCTCACATCTTCAGTATAATGGCCTGCCCATCACCTATAGGATTGCTCACATCTCCAGTATAATGGCCTGCCCGTCACCTATAGGATCGCTTACATCTCCAGTATAATGGCCTGCCCGTCACCTATAGGATCGCTTACATCTCCAGTATAATGGGCTGCCCGTCACCTATAGGATCGCTCACATCTTCAGTATAATGGTCTGCCCATCACCTATATGATCGCTCACATCTCCAGTATAATGGTCTGCCCATCACCTATAGGATCGCTTACATCTCCAGTATAATGGGCTGCCCGTCACCTATATGATCGCTCACATCTCCAGTATAATGGCCTGTGCATCACCTATATGATCACTCACATCTTCAGTATAATGGCCTGCCCATCACCTATAGGATCACTCACATCTTCAGTATAATGGCCTGTGCATCACCTATATGATCGCTCACATCTTCAGTATAATGGCCTGCCCATCACCTATAGGATCGCTCACATCTTCAGTATAATGGCCTGCCCGTCACCTATAGGATCACTCACATCTTCAGTATAATGGCCTGTGCATCACCTATATGATCGCTCACATCTTCAGTATAATGGCCTGCCCATCACCTATAGGATCACTCACATCTTCAGTATAATGGCCTGTGCATCACCTATATGATCGCTCACATCTTCAGTATAATGGGCTGCCCGTCACCTATAGGATCGTTCACATCTTCAGTATAATGGCCTGCCCGTCACCTATAGGATCACTCACATCTTCAGTATAATGGCCTGTGCATCACCTATATGATCGCTCACATCTTCAGTATAATGGGCTGCCCGTCACCTATAGGATCGCTCACATCTTCAGTATAATGGCCTGCCCGTCACCTATAGGATCGCTCACATCTTCAGTATAATGGCCTGTGCATCACCTATATGATCGCTCACATCTTCAGTATAATGGCCTGTGCATCACCTATATGATCGCTCACATCTCCAGTATAATGGCCTGTGCATCACCTATATGATCGCTCACATCTCCAGTATAATGGCCTGCCCGTCACCTATAGGATCGCTTACATCTCCAGTATAATGGCCTGCCCATCACCTATATGATCGCTCACATCCTCTTGGTTTATGACTTGCACTGTGATATATTCTCCATAGACTGCGCAATTGTTTTCTTTTACATACATTGCACTGATTTTGAGTTATAATTGTGTCCTGTACTCCAGTCCCATCCAAAGCTGCAGTTGCAATGTCTGGTCAGGTTGGGGGTCACACACCTCTTTAGCGTACCCTTCAGCTCCATGTAAACGTCATTTTTTCCGTCTTTCCAGGTGCAGTTTGATGATCGGGTAATAAAGACAGAGCGGGGTGTTCTCCTGCGCAGTGTGATGCGTCGCGATGCTGGGATATATCTCTGCCACTCCTCAGAACACAGGTTCACGCAGCTCCTCCTGCAGCTGAATCTGGAGGTTATTCCACCTTCTCGGGCAGAAGAGTCACTTGGCGCTCACCACGTGCCCCAGATGAGATGGTACCAGGAGTTTATGCGGCTCGTTCAGCAGCCGGGATCTAAGGGAGAGCAAATGTGTGAGGAGCTATGGGCTCGAAAGGGCCGGACATCTCACCCTCCAGGGCCCCCGGGGGCACCACAGGTACCAGCAGCTAAGGGTCCCAGAAGGCCACTTCCTCCTCTCAGCATGAAAGCAAAAGCACAAAAATGGAAGCACCTAGAGGAAAAGATAAAAGTGCGGAGTCGCCGAACGCACGAACACCAAAGGGCTGAACGTGGACCCAGAAGTGCCCCAAGTTAGGCGGACATATCAACCTGTAAACTGTACATGGAGCTGGGGCTGGTAGGGCTGGAGGTGCTGGTGTAACCATGTACAGATATCACTGCTCCATCACCTGCTATCCTACCATGAAGTCCTGCTCCACACTATGTTAGCTCAGCCCTGGGTTCACCCTCCAGGTTCCCCTATTTATGAACACTCCAAATCACCCTAGGGCAACAGGCCGCCATGTCACACAGCGGGCAGACGAAGGGCTCTACCCCAGAACTGGGGAATAATTGCAGGATACAATCCCAATGTTACAGGACAATAGCTGCATGTCGGCGCGGTCACCCCATGACTGGACTCCTATTTACTAAAGGAGGTGCGAGAATGAAACGACTGAAAAATGGCCGCCCTGCTGTAGTGGACACCATTAGGGCACACCCCATCCTGCTACATACAGTGGAAAGATGGCACTTACCCAGAAGGATGCCCTGCTCTGGGAGTGGTCAGCGGTCATGACAGCTACACAGCTACACCCACCATGACAAAGTGACCATCCCCATTAAGGACTGTTACATGGGCTGCGTGACAGTGTGGCCCCTGCGGCCCCCCTATACAATGTGGAGGGCTGTCTGCATCTCTCCAGACTGTCTATTCTGCTACGGCCCCTGCGTCCCCCCTATACAATGTGGAGGGCTGTCCGCATCTCTCCAGACTGTCTATTCTGCTACGGCCCCTGCGTCCCTCCTATACAATGTGGAGGGCTGTCCGCATCTCTCCAGACTGTCTATTCTGCTACGGCCCCTGCGTCCCTCCTATACAATGTGGAGGGCTGTCCGCATCTCTCCAGACTGTCTATTCTGCTACGGCCCCTGCGTCCCTCCTATACAATGTGGAGGGCTGTCCGCATCTCTCCAGACTGGCTATTCTGCTACGGCCCCTGCGTCCCTCCTATACAATGTGGAGGGCTGTCCGCATCTCTCCAGACTGGCTATTCTGCTACGGCCCCTGCGTCCCTCCTATACAATGTGGAGGGCTGTCCGCATCTCTCCAGACTGGCTATTCTGCTACGGCGCCTGCGTCCCCCCTATACAATGTGGAGGGCTGTCCGCATCTCTCCAGACTGTCTATTCTGCTACGGCCCCTGCGTCCCTCCTATACAATGTGGAGGGCTGTCCGCATCTCTCCAGACTGTCTATTCTGCTACGGCCCCTGCGGCCCCCCTATACAATGTGGAGGGCTGTCCGCATCTCTCCAGACTGTCTATTCTGCTACGGCGCCTGCGTCCCCCCTATACAATGTGGAGGGCTGTCCGCATCTCTCCAGACTGTCTATTCTGCTACGGCCCCTGCGGCCCCCCTATACAATGTGGAGGGCTGTCTGCATCTCTCCAGACTGTCTATTCTGCTACGGCCCCTGCGTCCCTCCTATACAATGTGGAGGGCTGTCCGCATCTCTCCAGACTGTCTATTCTGCTACGGCCCCTGCGTCCCTCCTATACAATGTGGAGGGCTGTCCGCATCTCTCCAGACTGTCTATTCTGCTACGGCCCCTGCGTCCCTCCTATACAATGTGGAGGGCTGTCTGCATTTCTCCAGACTGTCTATTCTACTACGGTTCTCTGCAGAGGCTCCAGCAGCCGATATCTCTGCCTCCTTTTTTATTGTAAAATACAATTATTTATCTTGAAGTCGTGGTGTGAGGGCCGCCGCCGCCGCCGCCACCGCCACCAGTGATGACAGTATATATATATATATATACTCCGTGGTCTTAGACATTTCAGTCACAGCATTGTGTGCATTGAGATTAGTGAGACCCCCCTGCCCCCCACCAGACACCCCGAGTACTGAACGAATATTATTTTTGTTAGTGTAAATATCTTAAATATCTTAAATATAAATTAACCCTTTCTGCTGCTACCGGTCTCAGCGGCCGGCCCAGGCCTGGTCACTGGTGGGAGAAGGACCGGATAATATTATGTGAGAACTGGAGAGAAAACAAACTATTAAGTTAACACAATAAAAGCAATGCTATGGAGGAGGTGTGCGTCATTGTGGGAGAGCGGGATGGATTGCTCTAAACTCTCCACATCACCCCACGCCTGAATGTGATGGATCAGGCGACCAGTCCCCCAATGGCAGAGTCTTCCTACAGATATTGTGGGCAGGAGGAAATACCCAGAACGCCTCTAAATGGCAAAGTCCAGGCATCTTCTCCTACTAGATCTGCCATGGAGACAGATGCCCTGCACTGGGTGGGATATAGGCCAAGACAAGCCTTCACGCTTAGCAAATACCATGTGTGGGTCCTAAGTGGCACCATGCCTCCTGGGCACTATATCTGGTCCTGTCCAGCAGGTAGTGGAGACTTCTCTCTAAACCCCATGTCAGATCTCCACACTACGACTAGATATCCCTTTAATGATATACTCCTGCAGACATACAACCTATTGTTGCACAGTACATGATTAGACATACAGCCCCGAGCTGCTCCAGAGACGGGGGACTGGGGAACTACAAGTCACAGCTAGCCACTTACCCATCTCAATTACTGAACCAGTTACCTACACTAGAGACGGAAAACTTTTGGTGACACTTTACAGTCCTACAAGTACCAGCCTCGCCTACTACCCTGATCCTCGGGGCAGATGAGGTAGGTCTTTGGTGGTAACGTTCACAGCTGAATCCTTTCATGTCTCCTTCACGGATGTCTGGAGCCCACAATGTCCGCACATGTCAGAATACAGAGCTGGAAGCAGTTCAAAGACAAACGTCTGGACTCAGCAGCCATCTGACTCATCCATGTTCACTTCAAAGGCAACGCTGGCCCGGACACGGAGTGAGCCTCTTCCAAGGAACATGTATGTGTGTGACCAGGCATGTGTGGCAGAGATCAAGCACGGAAACGGCAGAGGCTCAGGACTATCACGTGTGCTCTGTGGTAATGAACACCCGCTGCCGCTATATGGTGGACACTGCCTTACTTCATTGGGGGTCTGGGACCGTAGACACTTCATGAGAGGGTCTCACTCCATTGTTTAGTCTGGTGACACACAGAGGGAGAATATACTAAAGACTGAATGATAACAAGAGTCTCCTGAGCCAGAACTGAAATCTGCAGCAGTCAAATACTAGTGTAGACTTCACCTATATATAGACCTCTGCTACGAGTTACTGGATATTCGTAGAGCGGAGGTATCGCCAGCCCGCCTTGTGGTTATAGCCAACAATGTGGTGCGTCTTTGACAGGGAAAAGGAGTGTGTGCCATAGATACTGGCATAGATAGGTTAGGGAATCCTCCCACTAAGTGCTGGTCACAGGTACAGACGTACGCTGAGCCGCTGTCTGGTGCTATACATACAGTATGACAACACAAAGGTACAATATTTCCCAGCATGCTCCATCCATGAGGAAAACTGCTCCCATTATGGTAAAAAAACTCCATTCATATTTGGACTTGTAGATATCAGAATGGATACAGCGTCAGGCTGAGACTCTGAACGACGACCATTCATCACACATAACCAGGACGTGCACCCACAGCTCTCTATATCTTGTGTCTGAATGTAGTTATTGATTCCAGGAGAAGACGTGATGGTGGCAGGCCCAAGACGGCCTGTATTATAGCGGACATCTTCTATAGTCATCTTAGGGTGGGTTCACACTACCATTGGATGTCTGATATGATAGTGTCCGTTAAAAAATCAACAAAACACCTATCACAACAGACATTAACAGACTGCTTCGTATCCATTAGTATCAGTCAGTGTCTGTTAGGGAGCGTTCACACTACCGTCGGTGTCTGACAGCTAGTGTCCGCTGCTAATGTCCATGCAAGGTTTTGAACAGACATTAGCAGCAGACACTAACTGTCCGACACCGACGGTAGTGTGAACGCTCCCTTAGTGTCCGTTAGTATCAGTCAGTGTCCATTGTCTTTGCTTTATTTTCTTTCTGCTTTCTGAGCATGTGCAGAAAAACCAGACAGTAACAATGGCCGCCCATCTGTTCCTATCCGTTACCCATAGACTTTAATGTTAATAAATAACGGATGCTTGACGTCCATCATGAAAGTGCTATGGTTCACAGACACAAACATGCCGCACCCCGGTATGGTGAGCCGACAGATACTACTACAGATCTGAGTGGCCGCGCACTGTACTGTATAATGGATCGCTCCTCATTACTAGGTATAGGTATACATCACTACTTACTGCTGACTGGGCGCCGCTTCTCTTGTCACATTCTGGCAGGATTGAGGTTTAGCGATAAAGAAATCTAAGAAAAAAAGATATTACAAAGTGGTCAATGAGGATATAATATGTCTAATCTGTCCAGACTGATTTCATAACCGCACATGACGCTGAATAACGGTGTCGCAAACATGGAGGGGTGAACTATGACACACAAGAAGCAAGAGGCATGAATGGAAACTGGAACAAAGAGGAAGGGAGACCCTACGTGTACATTCACACACTGCAGCTTCATTGCAGGGATTCACACGTTTGGGCCACTGACAGGGGAGATCCAGGCTATGTAATGGATGACCTGTGCTTAGGACAGAGCTGCAGGGGTCTGACAATGATGAGGCTGCAGTGGCCAGCGCTGTGGTCTTTTCAGTACTTACCAAGTACAGCGCCATAAATTGTCCGACCTCAATGATAGTAGCGTATGCAGTGAGCTCCCCCTACTGGTGGCTGCCACACACACATTATCAGCCAATGTACAAGCAAAAACCTGAGCAAGCTCTACAGAATTAGCACAAATCCTGCCCAACTTCTGCTCTACATCACTCCCATCAGTCAGTACAGAAAGGGAAACTCTACAAGAGCAGCAATTCTATCTAAACTATCACCTGGATTTGAATCTCAGTGCCGGCCACAGTCAATCTGTCATGTCTCCGGGGCCATCCTGGTAAGGAAACATACAAAGGAAAAGCAAAGTCAATGTAAAGTAAGAAGCTTGGTTTCTTTATAAGCCATTGACAAGTACAAGAGAGAAGATTGGGAGGTTGTGGATGTGACTCCATGACGTGAGGGCTTTGTGAAATCCTGCTGCACTGCCCCCCTCGGTCTAGACAGGGGAGTGCTGTAATCCTGCATTGTGTAAGGCCGGACTAGTGTCAGGGGAACACAACCTAATGGATACGGAGGCAGCAGATCCCTCATGTTGGTATTGGATTTAGTCTCTATGAATGGAGGTCTGTGCTGGATTTCCAGTCTTATACATTGCCATCAGTAGATCTTATCAATCATGAGAAGAAGAGGGAGAACGCACACGTTACATGGCATGGAGGGCTGGCGTGCATCGTAACCTCTAACATGGTGCTGCTGCCTACTGACCACCCCGGGGTCTACCTGCCGCTCTTCTTCACCACTCTCATAAAGTTTGATACTAAAACACAATTTTTTAAACAATCTTAAAGGGATTGTCCGATGAAAGACGCTTATTCCCTGAGGAGAACCTCCAGACATAGCGCCGCATGAAAACCAATGGCAATGGATGATGGGGATTATAGTACAACAATAGTGACATCTAGTGGTGATCAGACCACAAGGCAAATACAGACTGTGATAAGAAAGCTCGGAAGCAATCCCAGCCATAAATCTACGTTTCACCTCAAATAATCATCATACGGACAGTAGGGCAGAGATGGGAGGTCAGGGAGGTCACCGGAGCTGAACTTTTGTTTCGTTTATTTTGCAATTGATTGTCCAGCCCAACCTTGGGGACAGGAATATAGATGGGGAATCTGCTGGCAGGCGGCGGAGGCGACAGAGCGCAACACGTCAAAGATCAGATAATCCGAGGCCTCCTGACATCAGAACATTCTGGAGCTACAGCACAAACTAAGCAGACAGAACTACAGCCATGTTCACACAACACATCACTTCTGCCACATTCACAATCATATCTGCATATAACTGACATGGACACAAGATCACCACATCGACTACATATTACTGGGCCGTGTCATGTACCCCAAAAAAGTGCCAGACCAGATAGTGCACTATATACAATATGTACTGCTCCTCTATAACCTGTAGATAGGACACTATATACAATCTGCTCCTCTATAACCTGTAGATAGGACACTATATACAATCTGCTCCTGTATATCCTGTAGATAGGACACTATATACAATCTGCTCCACTATAACCTGTAGATAGGACACTATATACAATCTGCTGCTCTATAACCTGTAGATAGGACACTATATACAATCTGCTCTATAACCTGTAGATAGGACACTATATACAATCTGCTCCTCTATAACCTGTAGATAGGACACTATATACAATCTGCTCCTATATAACCTGTAGATAGGACACGATATACAATCTGCTCCTCTATAACCTGTAGATAGGACACTATATACAATCTGCTCTATAACCTGTAGATAGGACACTATATACAATCTGCCCCTCTATAACCTGTAGATAGGACACTATATACAATCTGCTCCTCTATAACCTGTAGATAGGACACTATATACAATCTGCTCCTCTATAACCTGTAGATAGGACACTATATACAATCTGCTCCTCTATAACCTGTAGATAGGACACTATATACAATCTGCTCCTCTATAACCTGTAGATAGGACACTATATACAATCTGCACCTCTATATCCTGTAGATAGGACACTATATACAATCTGCTCCTCTATAATCTGTAGATAGGACACTATATACAATCTGCTCCTCTATAATCTGTAGATAGGACACTATATACAATCTGCCCCTCTATAACCTGTAGATAGGACACTATATACAATCTGCTCTTCTATATCCTGTAGATGGGACACTATATACAATCTGCCCCTCTATAACCTGTAGATAGGACACTATATACAATCTGCTCTATAACCTGTAGATAGGACACTATATACAATCTGCTCTATAACCTGTAGATAGGACACTATATACAATCTGCTCCTCTATAACCTGTAGATAGGACACTATATACAATCTGCTCCTCTATAATCTGTAGATAGGACACTATATACAATCTGCTCCTCTATAACCTGTAGATAGGACACTATATACAATCTGCTCTATAACCTGTAGATAGGACACTATATACAATCTGCTCCTCTATAATCTGTAGATAGGACACTATATACAATCTGCTCCTCTATAACCTGTAGATAGGACACTATATACAATCTGCTCCTCTATAATCTGTAGATAGGACACTATATACAATCTGCTCCTCTATAACCTGTAGATAGGACACTATATACAATCTGCTCTATAACCTGTAGATAGGACACTATATACAATCTGCCCCTCTATAACCTGTAGATAGGACACTATATACAATCTGCTCCTCTATAACCTGTAGATAGGACACTATATACAATCTGCTCCTCTATAACCTGTAGATAGGACACTATATACAATCTGCTCCTCTATAACCTGTAGATAGGACACTATATACAATCTGCTCCTCTATAACCTGTAGATAGGACACTATATACAATCTGCTCCTCTATAACCTGTAGATAGGACACTATATACAATCTGCACCTCTATATCCTGTAGATAGGACACTATATACAATCTGCTCCTCTATAATCTGTAGATAGGACACAATATACAATCTGCTCCTCTATAACCTGTAGATAGGACACTATATACAATCTGCACCTCTATATCCTGTAGATAGGACACTATATACAATCTGCTCCTCTATAACCTGTAGATAGGACACTATATACAATCTGCTGCTCTATAACCAGTAGATAGGACACTATATACAATCTGCTCCTCTATAACCTGTAGATAGGACACTATATACAATCTGCTCCTCTATAACCTGTAGATAGGACACTATATACAATCTGCTCCTCTATAACCTGTAGATAGGACACTATATACAATCTACTCCTCTATAACCTGTAGATAGGACACTATATACAATCTGCTCCTCTATAACCTGTAGATAGGACACTATATACAATCTGCCCCTCTATAACCTGTAGATAGGACACTATATACAATCTGCTCCTCTATAACCTGTAGATAGGACACTATATACAATCTGCACCTCTATATCCTGTAGATAGGACACTATATACAATCTGCTCCTCTATAACCTGTAGATAGGACACTATATACAATCTGCTCCTCTATAACCTGTAGATAGGACACTATATACAATCTGCTCCTCTATAACCTGTAGATAGGACACTATATACAATCTGCTCTATAACCTGTAGATAGGACACTATATACAATCTGCTCCTCTATAACCTGTAGATAGGACACTGTATACAATCTGCCCCTCTATAACCTGTAGATAGGACACTATATACAATCTGCTCCTCTATAACCTGTAGATAGGACACTATATACAATCTGCTCTATAACCTGTAGATAGGACACTATATACAATCTGCTCCTCTATAACCTGTAGATAGGACACTATATACAATCTGCTCCTCTATAACCTGTAGATAGGACACTATATACAATCTGCTCTATAACCTGTAGATAGGACACTATATACAATCTGCTCTATAACCTGTAGATAGGACACTATATACAATCTGCTCCTCTATAACCTGTAGATAGGACACTATATACAATCTGCTCCTCTATAATCTGTAGATAGGACACTATATACAAACTGCACCTCTATATCCTGTAGATAGGACACTATATACAATCTGCTCCTCTATAATCTGTAGATAGGACACTATATACAATCTGCTCCTCTATAACCTGTAGATAGGACACTATATACAATCTGCTCTATAACCTGTAGATAGGACACTATATACAATCTGCTCCTCTATAATCTGTAGATAGGACACTATATACAATCTGCTCCTCTATAACCTGTAGATAGGACACTATATACAATCTGCTCTATAACCTGTAGATAGGACACTATATACAATCTGCTCCTCTATAATCTGTAGATAGGACACTATATACAATCTGCTCCTCTATAACCTGTAGATAGGACACTATATACAATCTGCTCCTCTATAACCTGTAGATAGGACACTATATACAATCTGCTCCTCCATAACCTGTAGATAGGACACTATATACAATCTGCTCCTCTATAACCTGTAGATAGGACACTATATACAATCTGCTCTATAACCTGTAGATAGGACACTATATACAATCTGCTCCTCTATAATCTGTAGATAGGACACTATATACAATCTGCTCCTCTATAACCTGTAGATAGGACACTATATACAATCTGCTCCTCTATAATCTGTAGATAGGACACTATATACAATCTGCTCCTCTATAACCTGTAGATAGGACACTATATACAATCTGCTCCTGTATAACCTGTAGATAGGACACTATATACAATCTGCTCCTCTATATCCTGTAGATAGGACACTGTATACAATCTGCTCCTCTATAACCTGTAGATAGGACACTATATACAATCTACTCTATAACCTGTAGATAGGACACTATATACAATCTGCTCCTCTATAACCTGTAGATAGGACACTATATACAATCTGCTCTATAATCTGTAGATAGGACACTATATACAATCTGCTCTATAACCTGTAGATAGGACACTATATACAATCTGCCCCTCTATAACCTGTAGATAGGACACTATATACAATCTACTCTATAACCTGTAGATAGGACACTATATACAATCTGCTCCTCTATAACCTGTAGATAGGACACTATATACAATCTACTCTATAATCTGTAGATAGGACACTATATACAATCTGCTCTATAACCTGTAGATAGGACACTATATACAATCTGCCCCTCTATAACCTGTAGATAGGACACTATATACAATCTGCTCCTCTATAACCTGTAGATAGGACACTATATACAATCTGCTCCTCTATAACCTGTAGATAGGACACTATATACAATCTGCCCCTCTATAACCTGTAGATAGGACACTATATACAATCTGCCCCTCTATAACCTGTAGATAGGACACTATATACAATCTGCTCCTCTATAACCTGTAGATAGGACACTATATACAATCTGCTCTATAACCTGTAGATAGGACACTATATACAATCTGCCCCTCTATAACCTGTAGATAGGACACTATATACAATCTGCTCCTCTATAACCTGTAGATAGGACACTATATACAATCTGCTCCTCTATAACCTGTAGATAGGACACTATATACAATCTGCTCCTCTATAACCTGTAGATAGGACACTATATACAATCTGCTCCTCTATAACCTGTAGATAGGACACTATATACAATCTGCACCTCTATATCCTGTAGATAGGACACTATATACAATCTGCTCCTCTATAATCTGTAGATAGGACACTATATACAATCTGCCCCTCTATACCCTGTAGATAGGACACTATATACAATCTGCTCCTCTATAACCTGTAGATAGGGCACTATATACAATCTGCTCTATAACCTGTAGATAGGACACTATATACAATCTGCCCCTCTATAACCTGTAGATAGGACACTATATACAATCTGCTCCTCTATAACCTGTAGATAGGACACTATATACAATCTGCTCCTCTATAACCTGTAGATAGGACACTATATACAATCTGCACCTCTATATCCTGTAGATAGGACACTATATACAATCTGCTCCTCTATAATCTGTAGATAGGACACTATATACAATCTGCCCCTCTATACCCTGTAGATAGGACACTATATACAATCTGCTCCTCTATAACCTGTAGATAGGACACTATATACAATCTGCTCCTCTATAATCTGTAGATAGGACACTATATACAATCTGCTCCTCTATAACCTGTAGATAGGACACTATATACAATCTGCACCTCTATATCCTGTAGATAGGACACTATATACAATCTGCTCCTCTATAACCTGTAGATAGGACACTATATACAATCTGCTCCTCTATAACCTGTAGATAGGACACTATATACAATCTGCTCCTCTATAATCTGTAGATAGGACACTATATACAATCTGCTCCTCTATAACCTGTAGATAGGACACTGTATACAATCTGCCCCTCTATAACCTGTAGATAGGACACTATATACAATCTGCTCCTCTATAACCTGTAGATAGGACACTATATACAATCTACTCTATAACCTGTAGATAGGACACTATATACAATCTGCTCCTCTATAACCTGTAGATAGGACACTATATACAATCTGCTCCTCTATAACCTGTAGATAGGACACTATATACAATCTGCCCCTCTATATCCTGTAGATAGGACACTATATACAATCTGCCCCTCTATATCCTGTAGATAGGACACTATATACAATCTGCTCCTCTATAACCTGTAGATAGGACACTATATACAATCTGCTCCTCTATAACCTGTAGATAGGACACTATATACAATCTACTCTATAACCTGTAGATAGGACACTATATACAATCTACTCTATAACCTGTAGATAGGACACTATATACAATCTGCTCCTCTATAACCTGTAGATAGGACACTATATACAATCTGCTCCTCTATAACCTGTAGATAGGACACTATATACAATCTGCTCTATAATCTGTAGATAGGACACTATATACAATCTGCTCCTCTATAATCTGTAGATAGGACACTATATACAATCTGCTCCTCTATAACCTGTAGATAGGACACTATATACAATCTACTCTATAACCTGTAGATAGGACACTATATACAATCTGCTCCTCTATAACCTGTAGATAGGACACTATATACAATCTGCTCTATAACCTGTAGATAGGACACTATATACAATCTGCTCCTCTATAACCTGTAGATAGGACACTATATACAATCTGCTCCTCTATAATCTGTAGATAGGACACTATATACAATCTGCTCCTCTATAACCTGTAGATAGGACACTATATACAATCTGCTCCTCTATAACCTGTAGATAGGACACTATATACAATCTGCTCCTCTATAACCTGTAGATAGGACACTATATACAATCTGCACCTCTATATCCTGTAGATAGGACACTATATACAATCTGCTCCTCTATAATCTGTAGATAGGACACTATATACAATCTGCTCCTCTATAACCTGTAGATAGGACACTATATACAATCTGCTCTATAACCTGTAGATAGGATACTATATACAATCTGCTCCTCTATAATCTGTAGATAGGACACTATATACAATCTGCTCCTCTATAACCTGTAGATAGGACACTATATACAATCTGCTCCTCTATAACCTGTAGATAGGACACTATATACAATCTGCTCCTCCATAACCTGTAGATAGGACACTATATACAATCTGCTCCTCTATAACCTGTAGATAGGACACTATATACAATCTGCTCTATAACCTGTAGATAGGACACTATATACAATCTGCTCCTCTATAACCTGTAGATAGGACACTATATACAATCTGCTCTATAACCTGTAGATAGGACACTATATACAATCTGCTCCTCTATAATCTGTAGATAGGACACTATATACAATCTGCTCCTCTATAACCTGTAGATAGGACACTATATACAATCTGCACCTCTATATCCTGTAGATAGGACACTATATACAATCTGCTCCTCTATAACCTGTAGATAGGACACTATATACAATCTGCTCCTCTATAATCTGTAGATAGGACACTATATACAATCTGCTCCTCTATAACCTGTAGATAGGACACTGTATACAATCTGCCCCTCTATAACCTGTAGATAGGACACTATATACAATCTACTCTATAACCTGTAGATAGGACACTATATACAATCTGCTCCTCTATAACCTGTAGATAGGACACTATATACAATCTGCTCCTCTATAACCTGTAGATAGGACACTATATACAATCTGCTCCTCTATAACCTGTAGATAGGACACTATATACAATCTACTCTATAACCTGTAGATAGGACACTATATACAATCTGCTCCTCTATAACCTGTAGATAGGACACTATATACAATCTGCTCCTCTATAACCTGTAGATAGGACACTATATACAATCTACTCTATAACCTGTAGATAGGACACTATATACAATCTGCTCCTCTATAACCTGTAGATAGGACACTATATACAATCTGCTCCTCTATAACCTGTAGATAGGACACTATATACAATCTGCTCCTCTATAACCTGTAGATAGGACATATATGAGCCTAATTTATGTGGTGACAAGCCTAAGGCTAGGTTCACACTACTGCTGCTGTCCGCAGAAACTGGACATGGTCTTACAGGGACGGCTTGCATTCAGCATACATTTGATTGGTCTCTTACAGGTGACCCCGCTGTGTATTTGCCGCCTCTCTGCCTGGATACAAAGTCCTGCCTGTAGTATAAATGGGGTTTAGAGCCTCCGGTAAGTACCCCCCCCCCCGATCAGACTCCCTGGGGTTCATGATGGAACCCGGGGCGGACAGTGGCGGTAGTGTGAACACCACTTAACCAGAAGGTCCCCTCCCCTCATACTATATACACAGCTCTCTGACAGACTCCTCCCCTCATACTATATACACAGCTCTCTGACAGACTCCTCCCCTCATACTATATACACAGCTCTCTGACAGACTCCTCCCCTCATACTATATATACAGCTCTCTGACAGACTCCTCCCCTCACACTATATATACACAGCTCTCTGACAGACTCCTCCCCTCACACTATATATACACAGCTCTCTGACAGACTCCTCCCCTCACACTATATATACACAGCTCTCTGACAGACTCCTCCCCTCATACTATATATATATACAGCTCTCTGACAGACTCCTCCCCTCATACTATATATATATACAGCTCTCTGACAGACTCCTCCCCTCATACTATATATACAGCTCTCTGACAGACTCCTCCCCTCACACTATATATACACAGCTCTCTGACAGACTCCTCCCCTCACACTATATATATACAGCTCTCTGACAGACTCCTCCCCTCATACTATATATACACAGCTCTCTGACAGACTCCTCCCCTCATACTATATATACACAGCTCTCTGACAGACTCCTCCCCTCATACTATATATACAGCTGTCTGACAGACTCCTCCACTCACACTATATATACACAGCTCTCTGACAGACTCCTCCCCTCATACTATATATACAGCTCTCTGACAGACTCTTCCCCTCATACTATATATACACAGCTCTCTGACAGACTCCTCCCCTCATACTGTATATACACAGCTCTCTGACAGACTCCTCCCCTCATACTATATATATATACAGCTCTCTGACAGACTCCTCCCCTCATACTATATATATATATATATACAGCTCTCTGACAGACTCCTCCCCTCATACTATATATACAGCTCTCTGACAGACTCCTCCCCTCACACTATATATACACAGCTCTCTGACAGACTCCTCCCCTCACACTATATATATACAGCTCTCTGACAGACTCCTCCCCTCATACTATATATACACAGCTCTCTGACAGACTCCTCCCCTCATACTATATATACACAGCTCTCTGACAGACTCCTCCCCTCATACTATATATACAGCTGTCTGACAGACTCCTCCACTCACACTATATATACACAGCTCTCTGACAGACTCCTCCCCTCACACTATATATACACAGCTGTCTGACAGACTCCTCCCCTCATACTATATATACAGCTCTCTGACAGACTCTTCCCCTCATACTATATATACACAGCTCTCTGACAGACTCCTCCCCTCATACTGTATATACACAGCTCTCTGACAGACTCCTCCCCTCATACTATATATACACAGCTCTCTGACAGACTCCTCCCCTCATACTGTATATATACAGCTCTCTGACAGACTCCTCCCCTCATACTATATATACACAGCTCTCTGACAGACTCCTCCCCTCACACTATATATACAGCTGACAGACTCCTCCCCTCATACTATATACACAGATATCTGACAGACTCCTCCCCTCATACTATATATACACAGCTCTCTGACAGACTCCTCCCCTCACACTATATATACAGCTGACAGACTCCTCCCCTCATACTATATACACAGATATCTGACAGACTCCTCCCCTCATACTATATATACACAGCTCTCTGACAGACTCCTCGCCTCATACTATATATATATATACAGATATCTGACAGACTCCTCCCCTCACACTATATATATACAGCTCTCTGACAGACTCCTCCCCTCATACTATATACACAGCTCTCTGACAGACTCCTCCCCTCATACTATATATACACAGCTCTCTGACAGACTCCTCCCCTCATACTATATATACACAGCTCTCTGACAGACTCCTCCCCTCATACTATATATATATACACAGCTGTTTGACAGACTCCTCCCCTCATACTATATAAACAGCTCTCTGACAGACTCCTCCCCTCATACTATATATACAGCTCTCTGACAGACTCCTCCTCTCATACTATATATATACAGCTCTCTGACAGAGTCCTCCTCTCATACTATATATATACAGATATCTGACAGACTCCTCCCCTCACACTTTATATATACAGCTGACAGACTCCTCGCCTCACACTATATATACAGCTGACAGACTCCTCCCCTCATACTATATATATATACAGATATCTGACAGACTCCTCCCCTCACACTATATATACAGCTGACAGACTCCTCCCCTCACACTATATATACAGCTGACAGACTCCTCCCCTCATACTATATATACACAGCTCTCTGACAGACTCCTCCCCTCATACTATATATACACAGCTCTCTGACAGACTCCTCCCCTCATACTATATATACACAGCTCTCTGACAGACTCCTCCCCTCATACTATATATACAGCTCTCTGACAGACTCCTCCCCTCACACTATATATATACAGCTCTCTGACAGACTCCTCCCCTCACACTATATATACACAGCTCTCTGACAGACTCCTCCCCTCATACTATATATACACAGCTCTCTGACAGACTCCTCCCCTCATACTATATACACAGATATCTGACAGACTCCTCCCCTCATACTATATATACAGCTCTCTGACAGACTCCTCCCCTCATACTATATATACAGCTCTCTGACAGACTCCTCCCCTTATACTATATACACAGCTCTCTGACAGACTCCTCCCCTCATACTATATATACACAGCTCTCTGACAGACTCCTCCCCTCATACTATATACACAGATATCTGACAGACTCCTCCCCTCATACTATATATACAGCTCTCTGACAGACTCCTCCCCTCATACTATATATACAGCTCTCTGACAGACTCCTCCCCTCATACTATATATACACAGCTCTCTGACAGACTCCTCCCCTCACACTATATATATACAGCTCTCTGACAGACTCCTCCCCTCACACTATATATACACAGCTGTCTGACAGACTCCTCCCCTCACACTATATATACACAGCTGTCTGACAGACTCCTCCCCTCATACTATATATACAGCTCTCTGACAGACTCTTCCCCTCATACTATATATACACAGCTCTCTGACAGACTCCTCCCCTCATACTGTATATACACAGCTCTCTGACAGACTCCTCCCCTCATACTATATATACACAGCTCTCTGACAGACTCCTCCCCTCATACTGTATATATACAGCTCTCTGACAGACTCCTCCCCTCATACTATATATACACAGCTCTCTGACAGACTCCTCCCCTCACACTATATATACAGCTGACAGACTCCTCCCCTCATACTATATATACACAGCTCTCTGACAGACTCCTCCCCTCACACTATATATACAGCTGACAGACTCCTCCCCTCATACTATATACACAGCTCTCTGACAGACTCCTCCCCTCATACTATATATACACAGCTGTTTGACAGACTCCTCCCCTCATACTATATAAACAGCTCTCTGACAGACTCCTCCCTTCATACTATATATACAGCTCTCTGACAGACTCCTCCTCTCATACTTTATATATACAGCTCTCTGACAGAGTCCTCCTCTCATACTATATATATACAGATATCTGACAGACTCCTCCCCTCACACTTTATATATACAGCTGACAGACTCCTCCCCTCACACTATATATACAGCTGACAGACTCCTCCCCTCATACTATATATATACAGATATCTGACAGACTCCTCCCCTCACACTATATATACAGCTGACAGACTCCTCCCCTCACACTATATATACAGCTGACAGACTCCTCCCCTCACACTATATATACACAGCTCTCTGACAGACTCCTCCCCTCATACTATATATACACAGCTCTCTGACAGACTCCTCCCCTCATACTATATATACACAGCTCTCTGACAGACTCCTCCCCTCATACTATATATACAGCTCTCTGACAGACTCCTCCCCTCATACTGTATATATATATATATATATATATATATATATATATATATACAGCTCTCTGACAGACTCCTCCCCTCACACTATATATATACAGCTCTCTGACAGACTCCTCCCCTCACACTATATATATACAGCTCTCTGACAGACTCCTCCCCTCACACTATATATACACAGCTCTCTGACAGACTCCTCCCCTCATACTATATATACACAGCTCTCTGACAGACTCCTCCCCTCATACTATATACACAGATATCTGACAGACTCCTCCTCTCATACTATATACACAGCTCTCTGACAGACTCCTCCCCTCATACTATATATACAGCTCTCTGACAGACTCCTCCCCTTATACTATATACACAGCTCTCTGACAGACTCCTCCCCTCATACTATATACACAGCTCTCTGACAGACTCCTCCCCTCATACTATATACACAGCTCTCTGACAGACTCCTCCCCTCATACTGTATATATACAGCTCTCTGACAGACTCCTCCCCTCATACTATATACACAGCTCTGACAGACTCCTCCCCTCACACTATATATACAGCTGACAGACTCCTCCCCTCATACTATATATACACAGCTCTGATAGACTCCTCCCCTCATACTATATACACAGCTCTCTGACAGACTCCTCCCCTCACACTATATATACAAAGCTCTCTGACAGACTCCTCCCCTCATACTGTATATATACAGCTCTCTGACAGACTCCTCCCCTCATACTATATACACAGCTCTCTGACAGACTCCTCCCCTCATACTATATACACAGCTCTCTGACAGACTCCTCCCCTCATACTATATATACAGCTCTCTGACAGACTCCTCCCCTCACACTATATATACACAGCTCTCTGACAGACTCCTCCCCTCACACTATATATACACAGCTCTCTGACAGACTCCTCCCCTCACACTATATATACACAGCTCTCTGATAGACTCCTCCCCTCATACTATATATATATATATACAGCTCTCTGACAGACTCCTCCCCTCATACTATATATATATATACAGCTCTCTGACAGACTCCTCCCCTCATACTATATATACAGCTCTCTGACAGACTCCTCCCCTCATACTATATATACAGCTCTCTGACAGACTCTTCCCCTCATACTATATATACACAGCTCTCTGACAGACTCCTCCCCTCATACTGTATATACACAGCTCTCTGACAGACTCCTCCCCTCATACTATATATATATACAGCTCTCTGACAGACTCCTCCCCTCATACTATATATATATATACAGCTCTCTGACAGACTCCTCCCCTCATACTATATATACAGCTCTCTGACAGACTCCTCCCCTCACACTATATATACACAGCTCTCTGACAGACTCCTCCCCTCACACTATATATATACAGCTCTCTGACAGACTCCTCCCCTCATACTATATATACACAGCTCTCTGACAGACTCCTCCCCTCATACTATATATACACAGCTCTCTGACAGACTCCTCCCCTCATACTACATATACAGCTGTCTGACAGACTCCTCCACTCACACTATATATACACAGCTGTCTGACAGACTCCTCCCCTCATACTATATATACAGCTCTCTGACAGACTCTTCCCCTCATACTATATATACACAGCTCTCTGACAGACTCCTCCCCTCATACTGTATATACACAGCTCTCTGACAGACTCCTCCCCTCATACTATATATACACAGCTCTCTGACAGACTCCTCCCCTCATACTGTATATATACAGCTCTCTGACAGACTCCTCCCCTCATACTATATATACACAGCTCTCTGACAGACTCCTCCCCTCACACTATAAATACAGCTGACAGACTCCTCCCCTCATACTATATACACAGATATCTGACAGACTCCTCCCCTCATACTATATATACACAGCTCTCTGACAGACTCCTCCCCTCACACTATATATACAGCTGACAGACTCCTCCCCTCATACTATATACACAGATATCTGACAGACTCCTCCCCTCATACTATATATACACAGCTCTCTGACAGACTCCTCGCCTCATACTATATATATATATACAGATATCTGACAGACTCCTCCCCTCACACTATATATATACAGCTCTCTGACAGACTCCTCCCCTCATACTATATACACAGCTCTCTGACAGACTCCTCCCCTCATACTATATATACACAGCTCTCTGACAGACTCCTCCCCTCATACTATATATACACAGCTCTCTGACAGACTCCTCCCCTCATACTATATATACACAGCTGTTTGACAGACTCCTCCCCTCATACTATATAAACAGCTCTCTGACAGACTCCTCCCCTCATACTATATATATACAGCTCTCTGACAGACTCCTCCTCTCATACTATATATATACAGCTCTCTGACAGAGTCCTCCTCTCATACTATATATATACAGATATCTGACAGACTCCTCCCCTCACACTTTATATATACAGCTGACAGACTCCTCGCCTCACACTATATATACAGCTGACAGACTCCTCCCCTCATACTATATATATATACAGATATCTGACAGACTCCTCCCCTCACACTATATATACAGCTGACAGACTCCTCCCCTCACACTATATATACAGCTGACAGACTCCTCCCCTCACACTATATATACACAGCTCTCTGACAGACTCCTCCCCTCATACTATATATACACAGCTCTCTGACAGACTCCTCCCCTCATACTATATATACAGCTCTCTGACAGACTCCTCCCCTCATACTATATATATATATATATATACTATATATATATATATATATATATATATATATATATACAGCTCTCTGACAGACTCCTCCCCTCACACTATATATATACAGCTCTCTGACAGACTCCTCCCCTCACACTATATATACACAGCTCTCTGACAGACTCCTCCCCTCATACTATATATACACAGCTCTCTGACAGACTCCTCCCCTCATACTATATACACAGATATCTGACAGACTCCTCCCCTCATACTATAAATACAGCTCTCTGACAGACTCCTCCCCTCATACTATATATACAGCTCTCTGACAGACTCCTCCCCTTATACTATATACACAGCTCTCTGACAGACTCCTCCCCTCATACTATATATACAGCTCTCTGACAGACTCCTCCCCTTATACTATATACACAGCTCTCTGACAGACTCCTCCCCTCACACTATATATATACAGCTCTCTGACAGACTCCTCCCCTCACACTATATATACACAGCTGTCTGACAGACTCCTCCCCTCACACTATATATACACCTCTGTCTGACAGACTCCTCCCCTCATACTATATATACAGCTGTCTGACAGACTCCTCCACTCACACTATATATACACAGCTGTCTGACAGACTCCTCCCCTCATACTATATATACAGCTCTCTGACAGACTCTTCCCCTCATACTATATATACACAGCTCTCTGACAGACTCCTCCCCTCATACTGTATATACACAGCTCTCTGACAGACTCCTCCCCTCATACTATATATACACAGCTCTCTGACAGACTCCTCCCCTCATACTGTATATATACAGCTCTCTGACAGACTCCTCCCCTCATACTATATATACACAGCTCTCTGACAGACTCCTCCCCTCACACTATATATACAGCTGACAGACTCCTCCCCTCATACTATATACACAGATATCTGACAGACT